>NC_056726.1:481817292-482057292 GCF_019279795.1 Protopterus annectens | reverse complement strand
GTAAATATGCATAATCTCTGAAGAAGTAAAAGTCACCTAAATTATTCCACATTAAAGCAATCTTAACTAATGAAGAGGTTGCTGCTAGCAAACAACTTTATATTTCATTGTTTCATCTGCAAATAAAGTGCCTGTTTCCCTTGAGGAATAAATTGGCTATGTTGCATTAAAAAAATGATAAGCTAGTAATATTGCAATAGGGAATTGATGGCAAAGTGATAACAGGTTCATAGTTACTATGTATCTTTGCCAAAGAGTACTGTATCATCCACCCCCTTTACAGCACAGTACAGTATCAGCAATGCATCAACCTACCGTGGGAGTAGAACCCACAACCTTCTGTATCAAAAGCAAGTACCCTACCTATTGTGCTATTAACAATGCAAGCAGATTCAGCATAAGCAGCACTAAACTTTTGTTCCCCTGCAGCTCTCAGCTTCTTGTAAAATCTACTTGACACTCAGCTGTATCTCTGAACTTTGCAGCACAAGAAATCTGGAAAAAGCCAAAATTTATTTGGGGGCGGGGGACAAAATCCCCAAAACCAGGGACACATTTTAAACATTGCTTGTATAATTGTTGGAAAGTTGCTAGAATAAAATGCTGTTACCACCATACATTTCACTGCAAAGTATCGAACCGAGGACCCTGTGCAAAAACAGTCCGAGCAACATACCACTATGCCAAATTATCTGTTTTGTGCAAGAGAGGAAGACTGAAACTTAAATGGCTACCATTTAGTAAATTCAGTTCTCACCATAGCTGTCAACCTCTTAGCACAAAAAACCTGGACGAAGCCAATAATGGGGGAATACAGTCCCAAAAATAGGGACAAATTTCAAATACCCATATTATCAACTTAGAAAACTGCTAGAATAAAAGGTTTTGTGTTACCATGTACTTTCTGAAGAATATGAAGTCTGAAATTCAAATGCCTGTTATTTTTATTTATTTAACATTTGTTAACCAGGAAATTCTGACTTGGAACAAAAGCCAATTTTCAGCAGAGGCCTAGGGAGAAACACTCCAGACATATGTCTTTGTAAGATGGGAGAACATGCAGACTCCACACAGAAGGCACCCCAACCAAGAATTAAACCAGAGAACCTGTAGCTGTCAGGCAACAATGCTACCAGTCCACCACTACACTACTGATTGTGTAAGGTAACAAAAATGCAGAAACCACAGATTTTATGAGGAACAGAACAGAACAGAACAAATATGAAGCAAAAATCTGCAAATTTTTTACAAATGGTGGTGGGTAGGGAATTCAGGCCCTTGCCACCTACAACCAAGGTACAGGGTTCAAGCCTGAAGTATTCTCTATCCACCACCATGTGTTCACTAGCCACCAGTATAGAGCAACTGGGGCATTACACACACACACACTGTTGCTTGTAATAATACACTTACATAGGTCCAGGGCCTTCCGTTGCTGTATAGCTCCATATATCCACTCGCTAAGATCCCCAGTCCTGTAGTGACATCCTTCCTTCCTGCAAGAGCAGGCCAGCCTGTGGACATTGCAGTCTGATCCCTTTCCAGTCTATGCAGTTGTAACTAACTGCATAGACCTCTGGGATGCTCTTGACTGCTGTGTTTCTAATCCGGACTGCTTGCTGAATCAGTCCGGAGTTCTACGCATGCTCTGGACTGGTTCAGCAGCAGTTTGGATGTCAGAAATGCCGCAAGTGCGCATTTTTGTTCTTCTTTTATTTCATTTTTTTCTTCTTTCTTCTACAGATGGGGTCTTTCTTCTTTCTTTTACAGCTGGGGGGGCTGCAGTCTTGTAGTCCAATAGCACGGAAATGCCACGAGTGCGCATGTGCGAAGGTCTGCGATTTTTGTTCTTTTATTTCATTTTTTTCTTCTTTCTTCTACAGCTGGGGTCTTTATTCTTTCATTTACAGGTGGGGGGCTGCAGTCCTACTGTCCAATAGCACGGGCCGCCCCTGATTCTTAAAGAATTCCCATTTTCTAGAACAGGCTCACCATCCATGTGAAGCAGTGTTCCTCCCAAATGCTATCTAAGGACAACTTGGACCAATGGATGAGTAATCAGAAATTCACCCTGGTCTGGCTCCTATGTCTCTGGTGCACAGCATCTCGTTCATCACCCTATAGAAATCAATTATAAGGACCCTAGTAGTTTTTAGGCTAGTATATACCTATGAACCTATAATGTAATTAGTTAACTGGTGAGTTTGCAGACTAATATGAGACTCATTAACTCCCTTTTGACAATGTGTGAGGAAAATTTATTTTAAGGATGTCTTTCTGGATCTCCACTGCAGTTTCTAATAAAACTCAGTAAGGATCCACCCTTACTCAAATCTTTTTGGTTAACCTTTTTAATAACACTATTTGTAGAATGACATCACTCAGATAATTTCCCAAACAGGAAAGATTAATGAAGGGTTGCTATAGTACAATTCACATCAGAGCTCTACCTGTTTAGTAGCTTATATTTGGGGGCAAAACTACCACCCTTGTCTGTAGCCGTCTTGCTTCTGGTTTCAAAATGTTTTTGATTCAGCTTAGTGGATACTTCTGCAACATCTAATTTTGATTTTCTTTTTATTAATGCTATGAATTACTACATTTTGTTATCAAGCTTTAGAAAGTATGTTTTGTTATTCTTTGCAATTTTCTAATTAACTAGGTGATTTAGAGATGACTTTATCTTGTCCCCAAGTATTTTCCCACTTGTTACTGAATCCCTAAAAACATTATTAGACACAATTTAGCTATATTTCATTTTGAGATATCATATATTTCCACAAGTTCAGTTTTATGAAAATGACTGCTTACTAAATAATGTCCAAAAACTAATAGGCACAAGACAAGACGAGCGCACACTGCAAAGTCCAACAAGGTTTAATAGCTGAGTAAAACAAGCTTACAGCAAACAGTAGTCCGGTGCACACTCCGGTAACTGCCAAGCAATAAAAAGTTAAAAATGATCTGGCTGCACAGAATCCAAGTCACAAAGTGTAAAGCGCTTTTCGTTAGGAAACACTTCTCCTAACTTCTTCAGACAATCTGAGCTCACAAGTAAAAAAGTAAGGAAAGCCTGAGCATTCTTAATCTGAGATGGAATTATCCATGCATCCATTTTCCAAGCCTTATATCTTGGTGAATGTTGCTGTGATACCTGAGCATGGCAGTTCAGACTTCTGCATTCCCAAACAGTCATCCATGGCTTATCTTATTGGATACCTAGACATTCCAAGGCAAGCTGAGCTTCACTAACTCTCAAATTGAAATGACATTAATGCAAAATCTTCCATCCCATTGAAAATGTTTGGTTTAAATAATAATTTATACTTTGATTACAGCATATATAACCTTGCATTTAGAGAAGAGGGGTAAGGCTATGAGCTGCCTCCTGTGGTACTGGGTTTGATTCCTTCAACCTTGGTTTCCTTGATGTGTGACCTTGAGCAAGTCACTTAAGCAGACCATGCTTTGGGGCAATTGTTACATTAGGCTTGGCTCCTCGATGGTCTTCTTGACTGCATGTCTTGTAAATACCTATGAACCCATCTCTTAGATAAATATCTTCCTAATATTACAATATTGTATTTCTGATTATGTCTTATTTCATTGTATAGTGTGTATAACTTGACAATGAAACTCAGTTTTATGTTGTTTGTATTGTTCTACTTTTTCTGCTGGAGCTTTTCTCCCATACCCTCCATTGAAAAAGGTTTCCTACTCAGTCAGACTTTCCCAGAAATCAAATGCAAATAAATAATAAATAAATAAAACCATCCCCACAGCATGCCTTAGGTTAACCTTACAACTTTTTATCAGCAGGAGGTGTCTCTGTGGATTCCCTTCTAGGTGCCCATACTACTTCACCATAAACACAGACATTTATGTATACATATATATATATATATATATATATATATATATATATATATATATATATATAGTGGTTGTGGGATGGGGCCTTAGGTGAAATTAAGCCCTCACCGCATTGTCTGCTGTCCATTTGGCACACCTGCAAGCCCTCCCCCATTATTTCCTTATCTTAGTCTAACCACTGCACCCATATTATTTATTCATGTTCTTACACACTTGAATCTTCAGCCTGTTCATTAATCCTTTCAACATATCTTAACTGTACAAAACTGCAATGGAATAACTGTGGAGGACTTCATTTTGTTGAGAGAGTCTGGGGCCATGTTCTGAGGTGCATTTTACATTTTTTTCAACATTTTGAAGATCCAGTGATAGTCTCTGCAAACAATCATGACTTAAAAAATGTATTTATTTTTCAAGGAAGAAATAAGTTGTGCTCAAGGCATAAGTGACAAGACTGTTACTAATAAGCTGAGTGGGTACCCATAAACTGAGAAAAGAAATGCTTGTGAGGACACTCAAATAGTGTCTGCCTCCCTAACCACAAAAAAGATAGTTGCCCTCAGTGTACTTCTTTGGTGATAGACTGGAATGAAAGTGCAAAAGCAAACGGCCACAGTCACATATTTCAAGTTGCTGTTGGCACATTTTTGCACAGCATGCCTCCTCACTCCCTACCCATGAAAATAAAAACACCTTCCGTGTGCCCTTCTGATGTTAAACTGGGATGAAAGTGGAATAAATGGAATGCATTAGCATGGTTGAACTTGTTGTGAGATGTATGTATAATATACAGAATGCCTCTTTACCCCAACTCAAAAGATAACTGCCTACATATATGTATATATTTCAACCTGTTAGTCTTAGACAGTACATTGACTCTAGATGAGCTATAGTGACTTCCAACATATTTGATTAATAAATAATAAGCACACTGCCCCTGCCACCATGAGCTATAGAAAAGCTATGAAGTGCTGGTTTTAGACTAGGTGGGGCCCAGAGTAGAGGCCCATACTGAGTCTGTGCCAAGATTCACATATACACCCAGGAGTATGGGGGGATTGCTACTAGGCCCTAAGAATCTCAGAGGTTCATAACATTCTCTCCTACATGTAAGCCTTATCTTTGTAAGGTAATGACTTGCTGTTTTTTCTTCTACCCAGAAGATTTATATATGTTCCAACCGTTATTATACATATGTCCACACATAAAAAATTCTTCCTATTATCTTTTCACTCACAAATACATACAAACACACACACACACACACACACACACACACACACACACACACACACACACTGCCCATAACAAACCAGCTCTATCATAAAATGTACAAACACACATACTGCAAGCTTTCCAACAAGTAAGATGGAGAAATCCTAGTTCAACGCCTGCAGCATATCTTTTTGGTACTAGAGGAAACCGGAGAAGCTGTATCAAACCCACACAGACTCGATGAGCACATACAGACTTCATATAGAAGGAGCCACTGCAAAGTCTTCAACTAGACAGACAGGAACTGTGAGATGACAGCAAGCTGTTACACTGTGCCAATGATAGTTACTTTCATGCATGTTTTAGCCAACCCACCAAAGACAGCTACTAGTTGAGTACAATGGTGATGTCTGACTGTGAGGAAAAGTGAAACAAATTATAACCAAATTCTTGTTCTTTAATGAGTTGCAGAATTCACATACATATACAAGCATAAACCATAGAAATAATAATTTTTGCATAAGCCATAGAAATAATAATTTTTATACTGATTTCAGAAAATGCAATAGACAACCTGAAAATGCTCCTGCCATGCCAGATGAGTGACAGTCTAAGCAACAGTAATCAGACAGCAGTGGTGAGTCTCTTACCCACAGATTGTCTCTGTATCCATTAACTGCAGCCACTATATTGACTGCATACACCTCTGATATCTGACTTTGTTAAAAATGTCGGGAATAAAGTATTCCAACTTGCTTTACACTTATGTACACAAGACTGATTAATGGCTAGCTTGATCATGACAGCTATGTCAGTCATTTTCATACATGGACACCACCATATCCAGATGTGCATGTATGTAACTTTCAAAATTCTAGAATTGTATGTAATAAAATCAATAAATAATGGGGGTGCTAACACCCAAAATCAGATTTAAATTATTGCTGTTAAATACTTAGAAAATTGCTAGAATAATATAATCTAATTAGCATACATTGTCTGAAGGATATATAAAGTATGACACTCAAATGTGTCATTATTTAGTGATTACTGTCCTCAGCTATGTGCTAGAAAACCACCACATGTTTAAACAAAAGACCAAACAATGGGGCAACATCAGGAAATAACCAACACAGCCATGTGCTCAACATGCTTGCCATCAATTTCTTTGTTTAAGATTTCTAGACAAAACCAGAGATATTGGAAAGGGGGACAGGGCCTCAAAAGCATGGACAATTTATAAATACAACTCTAATTTAAACAGTTAGTGGAATGACAGGTTTTGTGTCATCAACATGCATAATCTGAATGTTAACAGAGGTAATTCAGAGGGCTTGAGTGAAGTCTGGTATCCCACCTGTGACCTAGTGGGTGACAGGATTAAAAGAAAGAGTAAAAAGGATTAGTCCAGATAAACTCACTTTAGCTAGCAGATCTAGGAGACTCTCTCTCACTCTGATACCCTCCTTGTGGAAGGAATAAAGACCCCTTGTTAAAGTTTCAAGTAGTTTATTCAGTTAAATAGGTAGATGGATAAGTCTTCTTATTATAATACATTACATTCAACAGGTCAGTTATTTGAAGACAGTTACAGACAGTGGTGGGAAGATCCAGGGGAGCTGATTGGAGGAAAATCTGGGAGATAGAAAAACAAGAAGCCAATCCCAAACCTTAGAGGTTAGCCCCTTATTTGAACATTCTTGAAAGACCCATGTTTAGCTCAGCAGGCTGTGGAACTTCATTCTTAGTTAAAAGGTTTTATTTTGAACTTTTAACAAACAAAACATGGCAACACACCATGGACTACCATTATAGATGTATATTTAAGAAAACATTTTTACCTGAACTTCATCAGGTCCATCTAATAGAGTGGTTTACACTTTGATCATTGAAAATGCCTGCTTTTAAGAGGTTATCCCCTGACTTTATTAGTCTGTTGTGTACCCCACAGCAACAAGGTATAGATACTCTAGTCACTTGGTCTGCATTTAATAACATTTCTGTAATCTGCAGTACAATGAAAATTATCCCAGGGCAAAGAATATCTGAGATTCTTATGTTTATTAAAGGTTTTGTACACTACGCCATTCGCCAATTAGTTGATTTTTATTCCATGGGCACAGAAAGCCTATGCAAAAGGTTCTGAGATCTCTTACTTTTTCCTCCTACTTGTGCACATCCACGATCTCTGAAGAAATGAGCACTATGACTTGTTTCTACCATAAGCTATCTCTCTGAATGCATCCCCTGCCCAACAGACTCACCCCAGCAAAATACTTTGTGAAAGAGTTATAAATCTGCTTAAGCTACCTGCCTGAAGCAGCTCCAAAAAGCAAACTAAAAAGCACATCTTTCTAGCTCAACTCTTCTCCTGATGGGTTAAACACTCTGTGGTCATCCCCTGCCCAACCGACTCACCCAGCAAAACACCTTGTGAAAGAGTTATAAATCTGCTTAAGCTACCTGCCTGAAGCAGCTCCAAAAAACAAACTAAAAAGCACAGCTTTCTAGCTCAACTGTAGGTGTTCCTTCTACTGAAATTTATCCACACTTTGAATCAGTTTTTAAAACTATCTGCTTTTAAAAAGTGAACTGCTCCTTATTATTTAAAGTATTACTACAGGGCAGGTGAGCATACACACAGGTTAGTTTTTTTAGTTGTAGTAACTTACTTTGGCCACCAGGAGGCGGTACAATGCCAGCAGTCTACCATATTCCTTGCTGTTTTAACTAACAATAGTACCAATAGCTTTTAGTTTAATGTTATTTTGACTCTCAATAGTTCCAGTATATGTAGGTTTAATGTTGACAGCCACACTCTAGTGTTATTTAACCCCTAGTACATCTTCTGTACCCTTTGTCTCCTGTTTTTAAATTTATATCTGTAACATTTCCATCTCTGGCTTGCTCTCTTTTTAACTCTTCAGCTCTGATTCTCACAGTTGCTTCCTTTCTAATTGTTATTTTCAGTGCTGTTTCACACTGCTGACCTGACCCTGTCAGTACTGGTTCCAACCAGCTAGGCCACTGTGATATAAATCTCCAGTGTCTCTCCAACCCCTCTCCCAGTTTCTTTCATTTCTTTTCTTTTCAACCCCTCCCCCAGACTCTTTAACTTTGTCTTTCTTCCTGTGGTGCCATCTTTACCTCTCAGAACCACTGTAATCCTTTCCCTGTACCACTGCTAGAACGTCCCTTACCCCTTTGTATACTTTCCTCTGAACTTACCTTCCACTCCACTGATTGTTTTTTTTTTTTACCTTGATTCTTCCTTTCCTTGGCTCTACCCGCTCCGTTTACCCTGCGGACTCCCCTATCCTACTCCCAAATCCCACCCACCCCAATACCCCTACACTTATACTTACCTAGCCACTCCCACCACTTCCACCGTCCAATCCAAACTACCTATCATACCCCCAAAATCCCCTCCCACAGTTCACCCAGTAAAGTAAGCCTACCCTTTAGAGTTTACTGCCAAGCATGACTTATCCTGGTAAACTACCAAACAATTAACCTAAACCATAATCTCTTACTCAAATAAACTAACTTCCCAACTTAATTCACCCCTTACTTCTACTCTGATAACCAACATCATGATCCTCAGACCTCTTTCCCTACTTAGTCAAATAATATTTCTAATTACCTTAACTTACCTAAACTATATCACCCAAACTACTAATGCAAACCACTCCCCCTATTTCACACCACTACCCCATCCTCTACAAAATACACATCTACTGTTACTCATATATCGCCAAGTCTCTACCCCCTCAATACTAGCAGGGCCGGCCTTAGCTGAAACGGCGCCCTAGGCGAAGTACTGCTCTGGTGCCCCTTAAGCCCCATCCACACCAAACTCAATGAACACCCCTATTTGAGCCATGTCCACAGATGGGTCACTCCCACAAAACCCACTCCAGTTCTTTCAGTGTTTAAATGCATGAAAACCCAGTCATACTGTAACAGACACCTTGTAGTGTAGTTGACTGCAGTTGAAGGCTGAATCCTCCTTAACAAACCTGCTTGATCTGTTGCTAGTGTAGCATTCACACAGCCAAATGACAGGTGCTAAAGCCATGGTTTAAAGCTCAATGCCACAAAATGTATAATAGTACCCTTTGGGAAGTCACTCACCCTAGGGCATGACCTCATTGATGGTATACCCCTAACGGGAGAACAAGTCGGGATTTGGGTATGCATGTAGATGGTAACCTGGTTTTGACCAACATGTGTCCAAGATAGTAAGGAAATTATTCCATGTTGCTCAACCTATAAGCAAGGGCATGCCATCTAGGTCCAAGGAAGTCATTGTTTCACTGTATTCGGAACTCATCAGGCTCATAATTGAGTACAATGACCTCTTTAATTTGTACCTGATTAGGCACCTGTAACAAATGAAATGTCTATAATTTTTTTCACAGAAAGAGTAGAGGGTGGAAACAACATGTCCTATGCAGATCGCCTTACAGCCCTATCTCTATATTCTGTTTCCTACAGACTGTTGAAAAGCAATCTATGCCTGGCATACAAGGCGTCCTTGAATCCTACTATCATGGACCTTTTGCATATCAAGAAAATGAATAAGATTCAAATGACTTGATCTAGGGATTTAAACTTCTCTGCGGACTTAAACAGGATACGTTGGAGGGACAGGTGTGTCTCAGAATTTCTCTTCTCTGGAACAGGCTTCTTATCTATGTGAAGCAGAGCTTTTCCCTAACCCTATTCAAAAGAAACCTGGACCAGTAGATGGGAAATTAGAAATACACCCTGGGTCTTGCACCTATGTTTCTTGTCCTAGCTTACATATACACCTTAAAATAGCCTTTAAGGCATATAAAATTCTGGGATACAATTTGCATGCTTGGCTAGGCTTATAAAGGACCCAGTGGTCATTATCTTAGTATACATCTATTAACTTATAATGAGTGTCTCATGGAACTTGGAATATATATATGTCCTAGACAAAAAACAGCAGTCTGATGGTATTTTAATCGGCATTGCTCTGTCTCACCAGTTTATCTATCAGGAAAGGATACTCCACTGATTTTTTTCTAGGCCCCATATGTCATACACTTGTTATAAACACTGTCATGATTATTAGCTCAAATATTCTAGACTAAGACCACTTAAAATCATCTAAAGGTAAATAAGTCATTGTCAAAAATAGAAATAAAGATTAACTGTGAAATTGGCAATGTGTAGTAACTATAAAAGGGTTAAACTAGTACCTTCAGACTTAGCTGCTTATTGACAATAGGAAGCAATTGAGATTGTGTAATGGGGTAAATATCTATGGAGATGGTTAGACAGCCATCCTTTCCTTTGCTGACCATGTAGAGAAAGCTCAGAACTATGTCTCATAATTGCTGAGAATTTGCTCCAGAATATAATACCTGCTAATCAAACTAAGTAAAATCTCACTTGAGAAATTAATACCCATCCCCCTACTATACGTGGGTATGGCAGTGGTTGTCTCAAACTTTAAATGGGTAAGACTATGCAATTTCTATTATCACAGTCATCTCCACTACAAATACTTTGGAACTTCATGACTATTTGTAGTGTCATGCAGCAGTTTCCAGGAAGGGATCACTGCTGTGTTACTCTTTCTAGACCAGCTGCACCTTAAATGTAATCTGCTTTACAGAAATAGTTTCAGCGAGGTACCTAGTGCACGCATTTTTGAGATATTATGTACATCTTCCACTTCCTTGTTATTCTCATAGCTAGTGACCTGGACTATAGCTGAAAGTGGCTATTAGACTAGTCCTGTTACCCAGAACAAATCATCATATCAATAAAATAATTTCAATCTGCTCTGGTTCCACATTCTCTTTATTTTAGCAACCTTAAAGGCATTGTAATTTTCCAACCTATTTCCTAGATGCTCTCAGTTAACTCCAAATGCATACTCAACCAGATCATTTAAACACCTATTTGCTGACTTACGATGAAATTTGCAAGTATTATTACAGATGCGTTACATGACACAACCTTTTAGAATTATTTTTCTTGACTTGTCATGCAACCCTGTGTCTATCTGTCTTTCTGCCTGCTTGCATGTCTGTCTTCCTCTGTCTCAACCACAAAAAGGCACACATGCAGACACTGAAACTCAGGTACATGCACATAAACACACACACACACACACACACACACACACACACACACACACACACACACACACACACACACACACACACACACACACACACACACATTTATTTATGGTCTTTCTGGTGTTTTGGAGTACGACAGATTCCTTGTTGTGAGCTATGAGGAAATGGTGTGAATAAGCATTGGATGGAAGTATAACACTTTATTGTGCACATTTCCAATCACTATCTCATGTTTTGTCATAAATAATCCTATATCTAAGGTTAAACATAACGATGAAGTCTTTCTGTGATTCTCATTAAGAACTGCATCCTAAAAGGCACGTTACATCAGCGTGTGGAAAGAAATTCACATTAATTATTGGGACTATCAAGCCTACTGCTTGTTTCAAAGGTGTGCAGGAAAACTGGAGAAAATAATATTTGTTAGCTTATCAAGTCCTAATAGTTCACTAAAATCTGCAAAATGTTAAGGTAGACAATTTTATTATATTCTTATTGTAGGATTTCACTATTAAACAACTGACATTACAAAACAGTTGTGGAGTTTATATAGGTTAGAGGTGAGGTTCATGAACTAGAAACATTAATATGGATTTACCATTTCATTTTGAATATATATCCATTCCAAATTCTTAAATGTTCATATCAAGTGGCCAGAAATGTTATTTTCTGGTATTTGCTTACATTTTAATAGTTAGTACTGTTTTCTTACAGCTTTGAATGTTGACTTCTAATCTGGTATCATTTGATACACAAGTTTTATAGTATATTGGTATTTGCTGTAACCGAAAAGAGCACTGTAATAAGTAATAGATCATTTGGCAAACCAGCACAGTGCTGTTCAAACTGAAAGACAAATCGAAAGCAGTAGAACAGAACTTTTGACACCATGCATTCATTTTCGTACCATGTCCTGCTATTACAAAGGTAAAACCAGCTTGTTTTTTTATACTAACACAGGCTAGAAGTTCTTTTGGCACCAACATTTTAGTATAAATGGAGCGAACAGGTTACTGAAGATAAAAAATACAGCTGAGTATATAGTAAGTACATTAAGGTGCTCACCATTCTCAGTAAATGCAAAGCAACACTGCAGTCATGAAGCAGAAATAAAAATCAACTCATGAGATGTATCAGACAAAGCAAGCAGACAATGTGCCCTACACCTTAGAGAAGGGGAATAATGGCCAGAGAGCTTAAAAGTCCTATAATTAACAACTGCTTGTATCGAAGCAGCTACTACAGAAATATAGGACTTAATCATACTCAAAGCAATGTCAGCAAAAATAAAACATGATTTCTATTAACATGCATTGTTCTAAATAATAAGACATGACGTTAAACCAAAGTGCTTTCTCACATAATCATAAACTTTATGACTGACAGCAACATTTTGTTCAACTGTACATTAGCATTCACTGGATAATTTGCTTCCAATTACAATCCTTGTACAAACTGTGCACATAAACCACAATATAGAATAAGTTAATGAAATAAACGTATCAAAGTTGCTATAGTGTGTAAATTCTCAGTGTGAGTGCCTCTTTCATACTGCATGCGTGAGAGACCAATACTTGTATACAAGCCTGTGAACAGAACCAAAGAAATACAATTTCACCTTTTATTCATGTAACAGATGCACTGCTTTGCATAAGCAATAATAGCCTCACCCATCAAAGACTAATTTGATGCACTATATAAAGTTAACTTATCAGGTCCTACAGATTAAAAATGCCATCAACTTCCCTTTCTTGCTGCTATTTTTGTCCCTGTACTATCAACTCTTACATTTAGTCAATGTGTAGAACACTTATCAGTATTACCTTCCTTCAAATTCAATTAATAAGTCTCCAAACTGCACTCCATATAATAAACTGCATTAATATATGAACCAGTAATCTTTGGGGCAGACAGTCCAATCTCCACATGGACTAGAATTCTTAAAGACAGTTGCCATGCACTGACACAGTCAAAACTATAATTTGGTCCAGTATTTTTGTCTTAATATAAAAATGTATTTATTATTGTATTGTGAATTACATGCAGAAAACTTCAATTTCACAATAAAATAAGCCTAGAGTGAGCCGTAAATATTGACTGTGCAATACTTATTGGTTTAAATAGTTCCAAACGTAAATAATGCGGTCACAGTACAGGCACGGGGGTAAGGAGGCAGAGACACTAATCAGTGTATAACAAGATTATGTATTCCCCATTCTGAAGGAGGTATGGGCTTCATCAAAATTAATTACCTGTAAAGATCCATATATAGGATTGCATACATCTGTGCTGACCTAACAAGATAGAATAAAGTAAAAGTTTTAAAACATGAGGATAATAAGTCTAAGACAACTTCCCTGTTTACTAGCATAAGCATCAGTGTTGAGCAGGAATGGAAATCAAACCAGAAGCTTTGTAAAGTGAGACAACAACATCTCTAGATCTAGTCGCAATCAATTTGTTTATAAGGTGTGCAATGTAGAAAAGCTTTCTTATGACTCTGGGCATATGTTGGTCAAAAGTTAGGTCACTGTACCCACAAGTTCCAATATGCCAAACAGTGTAGTCAGTTCTCCTACTTCTCCAAGGGCATTATCATGATTTTGACACCAGTTATTGCTTGGGACAATAACTCAAAGAAAATGGATAGCCAGGAGCCCAAACAGCTGAATGTATAAGTTTGATCCAAAGTTAAGCGCTTTCTTCCCTGTACAGATAAGGGATTTCCTCAGAACAATATTAAAAAATCAAAACATTTTCTATATATAACCCAGCCTTTTATAATAAACCTCTATTAGTACATAATTAAATATTAAAGAAACCTCATCAATTTAGTCACTACAATCAATATTAAACTAATACAAACAATAAAAATGTAAAATGCCAGAATCAACTTGCATTTATACAATAATTTATAAGCTTGAAAACAATAAAGAGTAGATATAAACCTAATATATGTTTCAATTTTAATATACGTGATATAGAAATTGATTCATTAATTCCTGGAAAATTTTCCAGGAATTAATGAATCAATTGCTTGGGACAAACCTTCCTGCATGATGGTTAAGTCATTTGGGGATTCAGTAACTGTTCCTAGCTCACAGTCATCTCCAAATTAACTGGCCAAGGCCACTTGGTATTTCCTTTTACTTTTGAGATGTATATGCCAAACAGAAAAAAGATCTGTACCGAACCCTAGGGGACTCCATTGGTGACTGGTTTCTTCCCCTGTTTTGATCCCCTGCATCCTGTGCTCAAGTTGCCAATCCAGCTAGTGATGCAAGTGTTTGAACCTACATTAATCATTTATTGTACTACACCTGAGTAGGGGATTTTGCCAAAAGGCTTGGCCAGGTCAAGGTAATGTGGCTGTTTTACCTTCATCCATTGCTTTGGTAACAAGAGCAAAGCTTAAACTTTGCCAATGATTGAGCCTTTCACACATTTCTCTGGGCTGGTTTCGAACATTTTTAGGGCCATGCATATGTGTATACATTCTTTGTCACCTTCATGATTATATTAAATTATATTCCTTGTACAATACAGCACCAGTTGTTAGATTGTGTTTTAAATTTGTAGTTTTGAACAGTCTTCTAGTAAGCAATGAAACAAAATGTATGAACCAATGACACTACCCATTTCAGAAAATTTCAACCATAAAAGGCCACTCAAACTTCTGGCATTACAATTCACCAATATCGGTAAACATGCAAACTCTCTGCAGAAATACGTAATCTAAATAATCAATGGCGGCTGGTGACTTCAAATCAAAGGGGGGCTGCAGGAGATAGCCAAATGGGTGGGGTCAATGGGAAGGGGGTGCGGACAAGTAGAAAGGGGAGGAGCTATGCTCAAAACCTAAACTTTAATTAAATATGCTGCCCTGGGTGCCAAACCTCATTACGAGAGTCCAATCAAGACAAATGAAGTATAAAAGAATAAAAATATTTCAGTGCATTGGCAGTTTGACAGCTTACTTAATATCTAGATGGAAACAAAAACGTTGAGAGGCATGAAAAAAATAAATTACTTTTTAAATACATTACTGGAATGCCAGTCAAAATCAAGTATAAGAAAAACAAGCAGCACTCAACTCAAACCGCTTCTCCTTGCACTGCAGTTCTAATTATAATTTATATTCAGCTTTATTAAAGTACCAAGTAACATGCTGAAAGTAGCAATCTCTGTGATGCCCCCAACTGTAAAAATGTTTCTTATCCAAAAAAGACCTGCTGCCTGACAACTATCTACTTGTTTCATGGGGAAAACATGATCAAAGTAAAAAATGAAAAGCAAACAAGCTCAAGATACATTGCTTAAAGGATTACTGTACAGGTTATGGACCACACATGAATGGCATTCTGTTTAGTTTATGGGTAAAGCCCTCAGAGATCACTGGAAGTCTCCAACAAGTGTAATGAGCTTCTTAAAATAATGTAATCCTGTCCTTTATTACAAATACTGTCATATGCATTTCAATACCCAATGCTTATACATTATCTAGTTAAGTATTCTCTGCATGGCAACAACAGAAAGGCTTCAATGTTGGCAGGCTTATTAAAGCTTACTTGCATGTTATGATCTCAGACAAGCTTACCTGATGGTCATTAAAGCATTGCTACTTAAAACACAGAGCAACAGGCACTTTCTGAGTAAGAAGCATAAATCAACAGTACAAAAATATGACAGAAACCAGACTATTCTGCAAAATCAAGAACAGATGAAAAGCCACTGTCGTACTTGTGTCTACCTTGGATGGGGGGATACCCTGCACATTTACACTGCATAACCACTCCTTGCCTTGCTTGGACACATTCAGAGTCACTACATTGTGGAGTGGGGTGCAACAAGTATGTCACAATTTGAAATGTCTCTGGCTGACTGTGATGGCCCTGACACATTTGTCATACCTCTCACCCTCAGAGCAAAGCCATACATAGAAGTGGGACAAAGGCCCAAAAATAAGGACAATTTTTAAATATTGCTCTTATAAACTTAGAAAGATAATAGAATAGTAGGTCTTGCATTGGTATGAATTTTCTGAAGGGTATGAAATCTGAAACTCAAATGTCTGCCATTATTTTCTAACTTCAGTCTTTAATGATTTGCCACTAATTTGCCAAAAAAACAAACAATTTTATGAAAAATGGACCAAAAATGTGATGCAAAAATATAAAATAGCCACACAATACAGCTGGGAACCTGTCAAAGAAGGATACTTTTTTAATAATAGTACTGCTAACTTGAGCAGCTGACAAAAATAAAAGAATCTACATGCATTTCTGAAATAAGAGTAATCTATAACTCTGATTATTACAGTTATTTCTTAATTGTAAACCCTCCATGTTTTCTTCCAAAATTGCTATTTTGCGGAGGGATTATTAGGGGAAGAGCAACATTTTGAGCCAAATTCGGGGACAGTTGAGAGGTTTGGCTATGCCTAATTCTATAAAGCAATTTATTTGCATGCACCTCTCAAACCTGTTAATGCAATAAATCTGGACAAGGCCAAATATATTGGGGGAACATATAAACAGTACTAAAAATTGCTCTTGTATAAACTGAGACAGTTGATAGAACAGGTCTTACTTTAGCATGCATTTTTCTGAAGGTTGTGAAGTCTGAAACTCAGTGTGTCATTATTTAGTGACTTAATTCCTAAATGAGAAAACCACAAATATTATGAGGAACAAACCAAAAATAAGAAGCAAAAATCTATTCATTCTGTGAAAATCTGGACAGTTGGAAGGTATAGTTCAGCTGGGGCTGTCTTTGAGTTTGTCGCCCTTCCCCCTCACAAAATCATGGTCGAATGGAGCCCTCCCCCCTGCAGCCATTCCAATGATCCATTACTTGGCTATTTCACTCCATTTACCATAAACACTAATGTGCATACTGCTTTACTTCTATGATGATTTGGATTTCATTTGAAAGTTTTATTTTGCATTTTACAGCACAAACACTAAGACATCTGCTAAACAAAGCAACGCAGTCTCACAATGAAAACAGGCTTAGCATTAAAAACTTTTCTGCCCTTGAAACTCACATTCAGTGAAACAGCATTGAAACCCACATTCAAAGAAAATACATTTTCCAGTGGCAGATAAAGATTAACTTTGGGCTGTTTTCAAATCATAGGCCCCTTGCACATGAAACATACATGTGCTCTTTGATACACCTTCCTGATTCTACTACATTATATTCCTTGTACAATACAGTACAGTTGTTAGACGGCATTTTAAATTTATTGTTTTGAACATTTTTCCAGTAAACAATGAAACAAAATGCATGCACCAATGACAAAACTACCCAATTCAGAACATTTCTATCATAAAAGTCTACTCAACCTTCTACAGTCCACCAGTATCAGTAAATATGCACAATCTCTAAAGTAGTAAAAGTCATCTAAATAATTCCACATTAAAGAAACCTGTAACAATGAAGAGGTTGCTGTTAGCAAACAACTTTATATGTCACTGTTTATTCATCTACAAATAAAGTGCATGTTGCCCTTGAGGAATAAATTGCCTATGTTGCATGCATTAAAAAAAATGATAAGCTAGTAATATAGCAATAGGGACTGTATGGCAAACTGATAACAGGTTCAGGTTCATAGTTACTACTGTACGTATCTTTGCCAAAAAGGACTGCAGCATCCACCCACTTTACAGCACAGTACAGTATCAGCATTGCATCTGTCTACTGTGGGAGTAGAACCCACAGCCTTCTGCATCAAAAGCAAGTACACTACCTGTTGTGCTATTAATGCAAGCAGACTTGAATAAGCAGCACTAAAGTTTTGTTCCCCTGCAGCTCTCAGCTCCTTGTAAAATCTACTCGACACGCAGTTGTATCTCTGAACTTTGCAGCACAAGAAATCTGTAAAAAGCCGAAATTTATTGGGGGGAGGGGCAAAAGCCCAAAAACCAAGGACACATTTTAAACATTGCTTGTATAATGTTGGAAAGTTGCTAGAATAAAATGCTGTGTTGCCACCATACATTTCACTGCCACGTCTTTAACCCAGGGGACCCTGTGCAAAACAGTCAGAGAAACATACCACTATGCCAAATCAGCTGTTTTGTAAAAGAGAGGAAGACTAACTTAAATGGCTACCATTTAATGAATTCAGTTCTCAGCATAGCTGTCAACCTCTTGGCACAAAACACCTGAACAAAGCCAATAATGGGGGGAATACAGCCCCCAAACATATTCAGTGAATTCAGTTCTCACTATAGCTCTCAACCTCTTAGCAAAAAACATGTGGACAAAGTCAGTAATGGGGGGGGGTGAATACAGCCCCCAAACATTCAATGAATACAGTTCCCACCATAGATAACTCTCAACCTTAGCACAAAATACCTGGACAAAGCCAATAATGGGGGAATACAGTCCCAAAAATAGGGACAAATTTCAAATATCCATGTTATAAACTTAGACAACTGCTAGAACAATTTCACACAGAAGGCACCCCAAGAATCAAACCAGAGAACCTGTAGCTGTTAGGCAGCAATGCTACCAGTGCACCACTACACTACAGACTTTGCAAGGAAAAATGTAGATACAGAAACCACAGATTTTATGAGGAACAGAACAAATATGAGGCAAAAATCTGCAATTTTTTTTAGAAATGGTGGTGGAGAGGGAATTCAGGTCCTTGCCACCTGCATCAAAGGTACAGGGTTCAAGCCTGAGTATCTCTATCCACCAGCATTTGCTCTGTCTAGCCACCAGTATATATAGTAACTGGGGCATTTCACACACACACACACACACACCTGAATGAATCCATCCTGTATGTCTCAACAAACTAAGTGACCTCCTGAATTAATCCAGCCAGCGACCAAACCTGCCCATGAAATGGAGCAATCCAGCCCGCGCAACCTCCTGAATGATTCCAGCCAGCAACCAAACCCACCCGCGAAATGGAGAAATCCAGCACACGCAATATGTCCCGCGAGAGCAGCTCACCTTCTCTCCTCATTGGGTCTGCCTGCAGCTGAAGCAGTCTGGACCTCCTCTTCTGTGCGGTCGTCACTGCACTGATTCCTGGGTGCACTTGCAGCAATGATTGCTGGGTACCTGTGTTTCTCTATCCGGACTGTTGATAAAGGCAGTCTGAAGTCTTCAAATGCCTCTGCGCATGCGCAGAGGAGTCGGGACTCGTGCCTTTTTTTTTTCCAGTTTTGTTTTTTAGTTTTAAAGATTTCTTTTTGTGTTTTTCTAGGTGGGAGGGCTGCAGTCCGGCATCATGAGCCGCCCCTGTAAATAAATCCACATTAAAGGGATCTATCACTAATGAAGAGGTTGTTGCTAGGAAACTACTCTATATTTCATCGTTTCATTTACAAATAAAGTGGCTGTTGCCCTTGACGAATAAATGGTCTATGTTAAATTAAAGAATGATAAGCCTGTAATTTTTGCAATAGGGAATGGATGGCAACATGATAAATGGTTCATAGTTACTAGGTAATTGCTCCAAAGGAGGACATTCACAGGACTGCAGCATCCACTCCATTTAAAGTACAACACAGTGTGGTATCAGTGATCCATCGGCATAATGTGGAAGTAGAATCCACAGCCTTCTGCCTCAAAAGTAAGGCTACTACCTGTTGTGGTACTAACAATGCAAACAGACGTGGAATAAGCATCACTAAACTACTCTTCTCCTGAAGCTCTCAGCAAACTTTATTTAACATTTGCTTACCAGGAAAGTTCAACTTGCAACAAAGCCAATTTTCAGCAAAGGCCCATGTCATTGTAACAGGGGAGGAAGGAAACCAGAGCAGCCATAGAAACCCACACAAACACAGGGAGGACATACAGCCTACACACAGAAGGTACCCCAGCCAAGAATCAAACCAGAGAACCTCTTGCTGTGTGGCAATAACACTACCAATGCACCATCCACTTGACACAACTAGATCTGTCAGTTTTACAGCAGAAGATATCCGGAGCAAGCCAAAAATTGGGGGGGGGGGCCCAAAACCAGGGGCACATTTTAAATATTGCTTGTATAATCCTAGAACATTGCTAAAATTATGTTGTGTAACCATGTGTTTCAAAAAAAGATAGGAAGACAAACTTAAAGGGCTATCATGATTTAGTGAATTCCATCCTCACTGATTTGCCAGAAAACCACAAACTTTAAGAGGAACAGACAAAAAGTATAAGCCAAGTATAATATTCTGTGAATATGTAGACAGTTTAGAGCTATGGACTGAACTTCCTGAATATGACAAGTGCTGATGTGGGTAGAGAATGCAGGCTCCTGCACGCAAGGTATAGGGTTTGAGCCTGGGTTAGGTCTAACTGTGTGTTATACGTAACTGGGACGTTTTACAGACACACACACACACACACACACACACACACACACACACACACACACACACACACACACACACACACACACACACACAAATCTCTCCTTAATGGTGAGTGACCAGCAGAAGCATTGCACATAAAATCCCTCCTTAACATTGAGAAAGCAGAAGCATTACACAAAATATCCTTAATGGAGAGGAAGCATTGCACATAAAATCTCTCCTTAATGGAGAGGAAGCAGCAGAAGCATCACACACAAAAATCTCTCTTGCGGTTACATTACTGTGCATAACAGAAAAAAGCAACTTACTGAGAGGCTGGTTGTAAAATGGAGAAGGATGCAAGAGAAAGCAGCATAACAAGCAAAATATCTTAAACAGGCTACAGTTATTTCAGGGTACTTCTTTACCTTACGTTACACAATTATCGACCGCAACATGTTTTGTGTGCATAACTGTGCAATCATGATCTAACTAGCCCTTCTGTTACACTCGTTAAACTGTTTTTGAGTTTTACATAAAAAAATAAATAAAACAGCTTAGCGAGTGTAAAACGAGGGTTAGGTAGATCATGATCGAACAGTTACGTACACACAAACACATACACCTATCATTTGTAGCAATAAAACGAAATCCGTTGCCATTACCAACCGAACAAGACCACGTGCACGTGTTTCTATATACAGCCAGGAAAGCAAAAAAATGGCAAGTTGTACAGCCTTATTCTAACTAAAGAAAGACAAAGCAGAAGAAATTCAGCTGCAACTTTTGTGATTTAGGCAGCTGGTTTTAAAAAAAAAAAAAAGATGACTCACCATACATCACGCGGGTGTGTGTGTGTGTGTGTGTGTGGAAGAACAACGTAGGGAGGGGGCGTTCTATGCTGTGTGATCATGTCGTCAGTCGTGCGGGGAGGGTGCAATGCTACTGTGTACAAACGGGCATCGGGCGCAATGTTAAAAAGTGAAGAAAGTTTAACTTTTTAACTTTGGTTTGTTTTGCGATTTTGCGCCCCTTATGAGGCCGACCAGTACGGCGCCCTAGGTGGTTGCCTAGTTCACCTATGCCTAAGGCCGGCCATGAACACTAGCATGCTCTTCCCCTATGGACTCCCACCTAACTCTAAAAACACTGTTCCCAACTATACTAGTCTAATGTCCACAAAACTCTCTACCTGTATACTACACCCCAAACAAACCAAATACCTCATCCATCATCTTATCTCTATCCTTCTCTCCAGGGACATCCACCCAAACCCAGGCGCCTCTACCACATTGAATCCAACCCTCCAACCCCACCCCCCAAAGCAACAGGCAAACCCCTCCACTTCTCAGCTCTAAATGCTCAGAGCCTATGTAACAACATTCCAACCCTTCATGCCTGGCTTCTAGATAACCAGCCCGATATTCTCTCCATCTCAGAAACCTGGCTTAAGCCCCACATACAAGATTCTGAAATAACTCCTCCCAACTACCATGTGTTAAGGAACGACAGAACTCAAAAAAGGGGGGTGGTGTAGCACTCCTTTACTCAGCATCCCTCTTAGTCACCCCCTATACCAAACCCTTTCCCAAATTTGGCAAGGCAGAAATAATACCAGCCCTACTCCACCTAAATTAGCATAAACTCATATTTGTTCTCTCCCTCTATATTCCCCCTGAAGACAATATCTCATCCCTTGAAGATATTCTCTCCTGGGTCTCTACCAACATTACTTATGAAACCATAATCTTGGGGGATGTGAACATAAATTGGGCCACAATCCAATCTCCCACTAACTCACTCAATATTAACTTGTATAACTTTACACAACTAATCAATTCCACTACCAGGCCTTCCAAGAACTCCATCACTGGAACTACAATAGACTGGATTCTAGTGTCTCATCCTCACTATATCTCTGGTAGTGGTATTCTTCCAGAACCACTAGCTGACCACTTCCCCACTTTTGCCCACCATCTCCCCTCTTCCATACAACTAACTCACACCTATATTTCCACTCATTGCCTAAAGAACTTCAATTCTGAAATCTTCTCAAATGCAGTAAAAAGCACAAACTGCAACCCATTAAAGACTCTTCCCCTAGATAATGCTCTATCCTACTTTAACTCTACTTTCACAAACCTGGTCAACTCCTTTGCCCCTCTAAAATCAAAATGTATAAAAAGTATCCCTGTACTCTGGTTATCCAAAAACACCTTAGCTACTATGCGGCTCTGTGACAAAGCCTGGACACATTACCATAAAAATAAAACCACTATCACCCTAAACAAATATAAAACATTATGAAATAAAGTCAAAAAAACTTATTACCTCAGACCGCAAAGCCTATTTTTCCATTCCAAACCAATCACACCACCAATTCCAAACTATTTTGGAATGTAATCTCATCTCTCCTCAAACCAGAAAAAAAAGAAAACCCTTGCCCCAACCCAGATGCCCCTGACATGGACTTAGCCACCCAATTTAAATCTTTCTTCATAGAGTCCATTAGCAAGCTAACATCATCCTTCACCAACACCTCTACAACTCCTTCTCAGCATGCTCCCATCCCTTCCTCCCCTAGCATCCCTTGCCCCCAACCTCCACCTTTCTCTATCAATCCCATCTCTATATCCACAATAAAAAAGCATCTTCTAAAATTAAAACCTTGTTCCAATGCCCCTGATGAAATTCCCTCCTACTTCCTAAAAGTAGCCGCAGAAGCCATTGCTCTCCCTATCAGCATACTAATTAATCGGTCTGTCTCAGAAATCCAGGTCCCCCAGCTCTGGAAGAAAGCCTTTATTATTCCTCTCCATAAAGGTGGCAATAATAATGACATCCCAAACTTTCGCCCTATTGCCATCGTATCCCTTATTTCTAAGCTACTTGAAAAGTGTATACACCAACAACTCTTACCCTACCTCATCAATAATCAGCTTTTTACCCCCACACAACATGGAATTAGACCATGTCATAGTACCTCCACTGCCCTCCTCTCCTTCCTAGAATCAATCAACAAAGCCCGTGACTCCGGCAACGTCATATCCACTCTTTTTCTTGACCTTTCTAAGGTATTTGACACTATTTCCCACAATCTGCTTCTTACCAAACTCTCTGAACCTAACCCATTCCCTGCCTCTACCCAGTGGCTCTCAAGCTATTTCACAAACAGTCAACAAGCAGTTAAATGGAAAAAAAGCTACCTCACCCTTCCTTAATACATCCACAGGCATCCCCCAAGGTTCCATTCTAGGCCCCCTATTATTCAACATATTCATAAATGATTTCTTCCAAGCCATTCCAAATTCCAGTCTCATCCAATATGTCAATGACTTTACTATAATCTGTTCCTTCCCTTCCATCACAACTCTTAATAATCTAACACAACCCGCCTTCTCTTCCACCGAACAGTGGATGCTAGATAACCATCTAGCCCTTAATGCAACCAAAACAAAACTTATGTTATTCAATGCATCCAAAACCTCTTCCCTTGACAAACAATCCTTTATAATTTCCAGCAAAAATAATACCCCCCTAGAATTAGTCTCTAACACAAAATTACTAGGAATTATCATTGATGATCAACTAAAATTTGACAAGCATCTACAAGCAAATATAAAAAAAAAAAATAAAAAATTAGGTATGTTTTGCTGCCACAGTCACTTTATCTCTCCCACCATTAGGATTATATTAGCTAATGCATACCTCATCCCTTCCCTTTTATATGGTGCATCTAGCCTAACCAGGCTACAATCTTCCCTCTTGGTATAACAAAATATCCAAATTTGCAGCAGGTCATAGAGCCTCTTCCCACTACTGTAATTCCCTTCACCAACTAAGTTGGCTAGAATTACCAAACTTCCTCACATATACAAAGCTCATCCAAGCACACAAACTCATTCATAACCCATCTCTCTGCCCCTCCCTAGCAAATACCTTTGAAATGCATAAGCCAGATAGACTCCTAAGATCCAATTCCCAAAACCTAAATTGCATAAACCAACACGTTGTGCTGGGAATCACTTGATGTGCCTCTGTCTTGCACACCTCTGGAACTCTCTCCCTTCTCCTATCTGCACCACCAGCAGTCTCTCCTTGTTTAAAATCTCACTGCGCTCACACCTTACTTCACAATGGAAATGCTCTTGCTCTCATCCAACCTAATTCTAACCACATTTTCTTTCTAACTTTCCAAACTTATTTGTTGCCTGTCACTACCTCCTAAAGTTCTACATCCCTTGGGATGTATTCAACCAACAACTAAAAAAAATACCTCATTGTAATTGCCTTTAAAAAAAAACACATTACTACTTATTGAATTAACCTGATATAATTTTGCTAATGAAAATCTCTTTATTTTATTTCTGTATTATGTAACATCTATTTGAATTGTGTGATATGGATTTGTACTATCCAAAATATGTATTTAGCATTTAATTGAAATGTATATTATGGATTTGTGCTTTTTCTGTACTATGTATTTGTACTTCTCCAGAGCTTTTCTCCCTAGGACTCCATTGAAAATGGGCTCCTTGCAGCCCAATGGACTATCCTGGAAAACAAACTGCAAATAAAATAAATAAAAATATATTGTTCAAAAATGGGACTCACCTAATGTAGCTTTAAGTGACTCCCTCCCCTGCATATAGCAAGGTTTGCCTTCATCAGGAAGAAGAATAGGGACCGGTCACATTTATTATGTATATGAGCCTTTTCTAAGCAGGCACTGTAAACCTGTTTGCTATACAAGATAAGATAAGCCTTTCATATTGTATTTCAGGAGCTTTGAGCCCTGTAAAAATGGGCACAGCCTCTCATATTACATGTGATAGACTGGAAGAAGTTCTTTAATAAAGCTTTCAAAGTTGGGTCTGAGAAATATGAGTCCCACAATGTTCTATTTATTGTTGTGGTGAGGTTTAGCTCACTAGAGCGCATGGCTTGCAGTGACTTGAATTTCTTTAGGTGGAGCATGTCCATCCATTCTGAGCTGGACATGGCTTTGTAAGTCAGGCAAAGATCACCTCTGAGTAAGCCATATGCCACTGAGTACAGCCGGAGTTTTTTCAGTCGGGCTGCATAGGACATATGTTTGAGGCCAGTAGTCCTCTTGGTGAGGTGCTTTTATGGTCTTTCAAGCTGTTGGAAGTGTCTTGTGAGGTACATCCCAAATGGGGCATTGTACTCTATGATGGGGCTGATGAGTGATGAGTAGAGGGGCACTATAACCTCTTTATTTCTAGATGTGAACCCCTTAGTAATTAAAACTTAGTAGTTTTCCCAGTTAATGGTAGGGTAATTGAAATCTTCCAAGATCAGGTTTTTGGGAAGCTCAGATGCCTCTAGTCTCTGTTTTTTGTTCATCCTTGGCATCACCAAGGAGTTATTCAGTCAAGAGAATCACTTTAAGGAGACCACCAGTAATATGGAAATGGACAACTTGAGACTTAAAAACCTTCTGAAGGCACCTACCTTGACAAACAAACTAGCACATTGGGCATGATGACCATGCAGACAACTTTCTCCTCCTTGAGAAACAACTAAAATGACTGAAAGGGCTATACTGGGAAGAAATGTCCCCTGAATAGTATTGAAAAAGAACTGATTCCTAGGAGACTAAAACAGTTCAAGAAACCCATGGAAAACATTGTAGAGGAGGACTTAATGAGAGAATGGGACACAGTTTTAAGGGATGCTAGTCTCAATCTGATTTGGATCCTTCTTAGACATAAAGAAACCCAGCAGGATTCGACTATCAGCAGCATCTGAAACCTGGAAAATTTATCATGGAAAACCCTAACTCCCCTTCCATATTTTTACATCTTCAAAACAGAAATCACTGACTTCAAAAACAAAGCTAAGAGAAGAAAATGCAAAACGTCAACAGGACTTAATGGACAAACAGGAACCGTAAAGCCATCATTCTTTGACCAGGAGAAGGAGATACCTTCCTAAACACAACAGTGAGAAACATTTTTCTCTGCACTGGAAGCATGACAAGCTTAGCCACCACCCCAAGCATGGTGTTGGAACACAAGGAAGCCTGGTCATACCCATTCCTGACCAGAAAGATGTGGAAAAAGGCAACAGGTAGGATTTTCCCCAGAACCACCAGGAACCGGGACCTGACTTAGGTGTACTCAGCAGCAACATGAGGCATGTTTAGGACCTTGTTATTAATGTGATAATTTGCGAGGACATCACTCTCCACAAAAGGGATGGTAATGCATTTTTGGGCATTCAGTTTGAGGCCATGTATGTGGCACCAGTCATTTGGGAGACCCTCTTGGAGGATGTCCACATCGCTAGGGGAATTAATGACAACACCCAGCATGCAGTCATCTGCAAACTTTGTCAGCCATAGCCCATTGGTTTTGACCTGCACCTCAGAAAAGTATATCTCAAACAATACCTTCTAATTTGATTGACAGCCCACACCCATGCTGATTACATCAGCCTCTTACATCATCTAACCCCACCCTGGGCCCCATGGCACCACCCCTTCTCTCAGGACATTGGTTAACTGCTGTTCCAACAGATCACTCCCAGTTTCCAGTCCTTCATCTAGCCAGGCACAGACCTATCTAGCCATCTTTTGCACTAACTTCATCACCCTTAACCTGAAAACAGGAATGATCTGAACAGAAAATCCTGACCACCACCTGGAACCTGGAAGACTCTGAAAAAAGAGCCCTCTAACTCCTAGAGCCAGGAAGAAGCTTGACAGCGACTACCCAAATTGGAGTACCATGTTCTGAGATCAGAAACATTCTCCCTCTCACTGCAGCTACCCCACAACAACCAGGTATATCCACTTGGTCTGCATTTATCAAAATTTATGTAATTAGCAGTACAATAAAGATTGTTATCCCAGGGTACCACTCCAGACTGCTATATTCTTTACACCAGAGGCACAATTTGCTTATACTCAAAGAAGATCTGAGATTCTTATGCTCATTAAAGATTTTGTATACTTTGCAGTTCATCGCTTGGTGAATATTTACTTCATGGACACGGAAACCCTATACAAAAGCTTCCAAGGTCTCCACAAGGCCACCGAGTCTTTCAGGAATATTCAAATAAGGGACTAATCTCTAGGCTTTGGGATTGGCTCCTTGTTTTTCCATATCCTGGATATTCCTCCAATCAGCTTCCCTGGACCTTCCCACCATTGACTTTAACTTCCTTTAAATAACTGACCTGTTGAATGTAATGTATTAGAATAATAACTCTCATACATCTATCAACTTTACTGAATAAATTAAATGAATCTTCAACAAGGCGTCTTTATTCCTCTCATAGGCAGGGTATTAGAGGGACAGACAGTCTCATAGATCTGCTAGCTAAAGTGATTTTATCTGGACTAATCCTTTGTATTAGAACAAGAACACTCATCCATCTACCTGCTTCACTTGTCTTCAATAGCTTATTCAATTATGTTTCAACAGACCAGTAGACAACCTGGTATGTTATCTGTCCCAGTAGAAGTAGTGATCTTGGGAGATGTGATGGGGATATAGATGCAGGTATGTGGTCTGAGACTATAGAAGGGGAGAACGGGGGTCAAGTTTGAACTAAATTTGTTTGCTAGTAGATTTGCTATGTCCTCTGGGTCCAAGTATGTGATATCCTTTACTGTTAGTTCTGTACAGTGCTGGGCATTGTTTCTGAGATTTCCAAGATAGTTAAAGTAGTTATCCTTCACCTGAGTGGCTATTTTTACTTCATATCTGGCTTTGATTGATTTAATCAGGGTCCAGAGTTACTTCTTAAGTTGAGCTTTTTCTTTTATTATAGAGCCTGTTTATACCAGGGTTCCACCATAGATGTTTAATTTTAAATTTGAAGTTGCATTTAATTTAGAGGGGGACAGATACATTTGCATAGAATTTGGTGGAAAATGATTCTGCTTAAGCAATGGGGTTGTTGAGATAGAACAGGCTTTTGAATTTAGCTAGGCCATCATTCATTTTTTTGTAAATTAGCCTTGGTACTGGAAGTTGCTTCTGGCTTCTGTCTTAAGGTGAATGCAACCACTTTATGATCCAGTTTGACTAGGTAGGGCACTGCAGTTGGTTGGAGTAGAATTGCCCCATATTTTTAAGGAGCAATTCCAGGATTTTATCACCCCTAGTTGGGGTGCAGAATAACTAATCCAGAGAATTTGTAATGATGAAGTCTAGAAATTTCTGGGTATATATGTTTGCGGATGTACAAGTCTCTCAGTTAATGGAGGGGTAGCTGAAGTCTGTTAGGAGAATAGTATTTGTTTTAAAGCATAGGGACTCTGTACTGGTTAGGGAGGACATATGTCCCGAGTGGGACATAGAGGGGATCTTATAGCTAGCTATGATATTATAAGAGCATTTGTTTATATTAAGTTGGATGAAAAGGACTTCCACATCATTATTTTGCCTAATATGTCTGAAACTTAAGTCTTTTTTTAAGAATATGGAGACACTGCTACCTTTAGTGCCTTCATCTAATGTGGTAGGCCTAAATGTATGGTAAGCATTGAAATCCGTCAGCAAAGGCGTGCTCTTATTGGTCTTGTACCACTTTTCTGTGACAATGCATGTAGTGATGTTTTTCAGGTAAGGCGTACTTATCACTGTTGAAGTGACACCACAAACCCATATGCAAAAATGGGAAAAGGGGTTGAGGATGGATGGATGGAGGGATGGATGGAGTACTTGTATGCAATGGAGTTTTTTTTGTTAAGGATCCTTGTTTTGCACAGCAACATCTTTTTTTGTTGTCCAGTTTCTGAAATCTGAAAGCTTTAGAAGACTGGCATTGCCAAAAAAGGCACTATGGGGGTGGACAAGGATTTAGCCCATATACGAAAGCCTTCAGGAACAGATGCAGGCGATCCCTGCCAAAGCAGTTTATTTTATTTTATTTGTTCTTTGGTAACCATGAAAGCCCAACTGCACCTATGGTCAGTTTTCAGCAGAGCCATGGGGTAAAAAAACAACATAATAGTTGAAAAAACAAACAGTTAAACAATAGTTGATGAGTAATTATATACAAGGGGAGAAAAGCCCCGCAACAGGTTAAATATTTCACAATGAGTTGATGAGTAATTATATACAAGGAGAGAAAAGCCCCATAACAGAAGAAACTCTTTACAATAGATTGCATGTGCACCTTATATACACAGGGACGAGAACCCCCACAATAGATTGAAATACATTTACAGAATGTTGATAGGAGAAATTCTGATCAAGGATATAATCTGTACTGCAACTAGCAAGACACTTTGTAGAATCAATGACCAACTCAAATTCGACATCCATATCCAATACCGTATCAAAAAAACTTAAAACAAAAAATAGGCAAAACACCAGAAACAGTTTCTTGTATGTTAACGCTTTCGTCAAGTTTAATAACTCAACTTCTTCAGACTTTAAACGCAACAAATGCACTAACATACAAAAAGCAGTTTGTTTCAGTTTTTTTGCCTCTTTTTTTGTTTTATTAAGTGGTTTGTCAGTTTTCTTTGGAGTTTGAAACTGTATAAAAAAAAAACTAACATGAAACTGGGTCTTCTCTACAGGAATAAGACATTTCTTGCTCCCAACTCCAAACCGTCCCTTGCCCAAGCCTGTCTCCTTCCATGTCTCCTCTACACCTCTCCTATCCTAACTCACCTCCAGTCAAACATTCTCTCCAAATTAGAACAAGCTTACAATAAAATAGTCAAATTCGCCACTAACCAACCTTATAAATCCCATCATTGCCTTGCTCTGAAACAGCTTCAATGGCTAGAATTTCCACAGCTTTTATTAAATGCCCAGCTGCAGCTGACACACTCACTCCTCAACAAACCGCTAGCCTGCCCATCATTCTCTACCTTAGTATCCCCTTATACCCTAACCCGGTCTCTTCATAGTTCCAACCAGCACCTTCTAGACATCTATAAACCCAACAAAACCTATGGTAAACTCCTCTATAAACATCCTGTGCCCCTTGCGTGGACTAGGCTACCACCTCACATTTGTAGCATCACTAGTTCCAGCTGCTTTAAAACTGAAGTTAAGCACTACTTTTTGAACTCAAAAGTATGTCCTTGGGGGCGTGGCTAGGATGCTGAACTGATAGCTGCACTTCATTTCAGCTCTCTTACCTCAATACAATTCCTGACAGGAATTTTACAAAATAGTATTTAATTTGAATAAATATTTATTACTAACTTATTTCTAATAACTCTGAGCATCTATAAGAAAAATTTTATTGTCAGAACTTGAATAATTCCTGTCAAATTAATTACTGGAAAATCAGCACCAATATCAGCTTTACAGCATGAGTCATCTAAGGAATACAGCACAAGACTCTTCTCTCAAAAAAGACCTGCAATCTCTCATTACAAATATACAGGAACTTACAATAAAAATCGACAAGATGGACAATAAAATAGATACTTTTAAAGAAATGTTCTCACAACAACTGGAACAGCTTCAAGAAATGTTTACACAGCAGAAAGGACAGATATCACTTATTGAACAGTCATTAAGTGACATTGACACTAGAGTCCAAATAGAAGAACAACAAACTAAATTCTTATTTCAACAGAACACATATTTACTAGAAAAGCTTGATGATATGGACAATCGAACAAGAAGAAAAAATATTAGAATATATGGTCTACCAGAAAAATCTGAAGGGGACAATATGATAAACTTTCTTACCACCTGGGTACCAGATGTAACAAAAATACCTGAAGCTCTTTCATATGGTATAGAACGTGCGCATAGATAACTAGCAGCTTCTGGAAATGCTTCTTCTCCGGGTAAGAAGAAGCTGAGGTCTATAATTGTGAGACTTTTTTCTACACAAGATAAAGATCTTATATTAAGAAATGCTTGGGCAAATTCTCCCATCAAATACAATGATTCATTAATAAGATTTGACAATGATTATTCTACAAAGGTGGTTTCAAAAAGAAAAACATTTCTACCAATAATAAAAACTTGAAGAAAAAGCAACTGAAAGTCCATCTTTTATTCCCAGCAAGACTGAGAGTTTTTCTACCAAATGGAATAAAAATCTTTGAAACAGTAGATTCAGCAATAAAATACCTTATCAATAACAACATCCTAACACATGAAGAATCTATGGACTGGACAATAAGTACACCGAAAAGAAATGCTGAAGTAAATAATTGGAAAACTGTTGAGCAAAAGAAAAAAAAACTAAAGGACAAATAATCTTACATATGTTATATTCTGTAAAAATCTAAATAATAATACTAACAACAAAAGAAAAGTTCTGACCGTCTTCAAGTTACACCGAAACAGGTACTGTTTTCAATTATACTTTAAATGTCAAAATTAGCTTAAATTTAAATACATTTATCTCAAATCACATCAATATATTAAGCATAATTTAAACATTACTTTATTTTTCATTATTATCCATCTATTATTTTCATATTCTTAATCAGAGTAATCAATGCATAATAATGTTCCCAAACAGTTATTTATTTATTTATTTGTATATTTATTTATTTGTTTATTTTCTGTCTTTGTGTTTTGTTGTTTTTATTGTTCTCTTCTTTTTATAAAATCTTCATTAACTTATAATACTTTAATCAGTATATGGTTATATTGCTTAATAGGTATAGTAATGGCTGCTATATAACTTATTATCAGTTACATCCCTGACAGCATTACTTTTTATAAGTTAAAAGTGTCCCTGTTTGGATAAATGCTAATGCTGGGCGGAAATTTGTTGCTTTTGAAATGAAGTATTTCAGTTTAGATGTATTATAAGACTACTTTAAATAATCTTAAAAGATGTTCTGCCTTTGACCCATATGTACATACTGATATAGTCCAGTGAAAAAATATGTTCTAAGTGATATTTTGAGGCTATAAATCAGGTGTGTTGTGGCTCCGGACATACGGAGTTGAGAGATGCTTGTGACTAGCTTAGATATCCTGTTGTCTTTTCTTTTGTAGATAAATAAGGCATAGCATTTTTTAAAATGCAAAGTTTGATAGTTGTGAACACTACTCCACAAACTAGAGTGCTTGCGTGCACACTACATGAGTTTGTCACGAAGTAAGAGAAGGGAAAATAAAAAAGAAAAAAACACATACCTTTTCCCGCTTGGTTCTTGAGACAATTTAACAGCCACAAACATCACTAGAAACTCGAGTTACTTATTGCTTGTCGCATTTACTTGTGTACACCATCCCCTGACTCTTTCTAATTGACGTCTAGTCAGGAAATAAGCTAGGTTCACATTTAAACATACAGGAATCTAAATTCCTTCTAAGGAAACGTAAATAACATATGAGGTTCATCTAAATATACACAGATATAGTTTTTGAAGCACTTTCAGCTTATGGCTACTGATGTCTTCTAGCACCTTGATAGATAAGAACATATATCTGCTTGTCTTTCTGTCAGTTTAGTTTTCCAGACATTTTAGCTATCCTTTACTATGTTTTGTACAGCAGAGTTTAAAGAGCAGAAATTAATCATCAGTGAATAAAATCACTGCTGTTTTACAAATTCTCTAAAGAAACTAGTAAATGTCAAGCAACGGACAGGTTTATTTTAAAGAAAATTGCCATTTGCCACACTGGTGCTTCTACAAAATACTACTAATGTCCTGCTACCAAAATATGCCCTCAAGTGGACAAATGAAATGCAACAAGAAGGTTAAATGTACATTTAGCAAATCAAGCATTTAAATAACAGTATAATATACTAGATAGAGAAAGTAAAAGCAATAATCATATAAACTATAATAAGTAACATAACAGAGGATTTAACCCAATGTGTCAATTATACAATATTTATATCCCATATAGGTTTGAACTTTGTCGAAGCATCTGTGTTCTACACACACATATTGTATTAAATCCAATTTGAGTAGAAGAGGGAGAGGCTTAGCCCACACCCTAATTTAATACTAAGTTACCATGCATTATGAACATACATTGTGGCAGGTACTCAGCGAGCTATCCTTCCTTAGATGGCTCATGCTGTTCCCATTTACTCATCTGAATAATGACTGCGGCTGTACTCTTCTTATTATATTACCTGGCTGTGGCTTCACCCTCCTTATAATATTACCTGGCTTTTTACATTATCAAGAATGACACAATACTAGTGTATGCAGGTATATCATGTTACTGTTAGTGTAAACAAAAATGCTTGACAATGCAACCATAATTCTTAAACCTTTCTGCAGACAAATGTATTGTCTAGCAGTTGAGAGCCTGATTATTCCTGATCAACAGACCTGTATTTTCATGTTCCAATATAACTACATGAAAAGACGCCAATATTAGTCTGCAAGTTTAGTAAGCAGTAAATTAATCAGGGATTAATTTGAGGGGACACTTATATTATAGCTAAAGCACTTGATATTTGATAAATGTATCCTCTCAATGATGCGTTATATCTAGTCATTAACTGTAAAACAACTTTTCTGAGAAACATTGTTGTAATGCCAGTTAATTATTTGAATTAAATATTTCTATATACAGTCATAAAGCAATTACCAGGATAAATAATACTCTTGCAGTGCATGGATTACCATAGCTATCCTCTGATGTTAGAGGAAAAACAAGCTTCTTAAACACCTTTTTGACGTAATAAAGGTACTACCCCATAGTTTAAATGCATTTTGCCTATTTACTGCAAAGTGGGTTAGGAATTTTAACCTGTAACATTTTCATACATAATAGTTTAAATCTTAGCAGCTTCCATTATTTTGATATGTTCTCCAGTATACTTTTTAAATACTATAATGAGAAGCTCCGGATGTTTAATTCTAAACTTTTATTCAGTCATAAGATTAAATTACTGGTGTTAAGTAAGCCAAAATTATATCTCCAGCACTTATTGTCAGCAGATAAACTCACTGGTTGTGTGTCAGTCTAAGCTGTAAGAGTTAATACGTGATATACATAAATGTTTGCTTTGAAAATGTGGTCAAGTGCACTGTAGTTTTACCTCTGTACTGTGTTGTTTTGATTATACAAAGTCCCTCTGAAAGTTGATAAAAGTGTTAACAACAAAACACACAATCAAGTAACAACATTATAAATAGTCCCTTGGATAAGGGAGATGTCTAAATTTTGATCTTGTTGTCTCCAGCCATGGGAATTGTCTTTGAAAAGCTGAAAAATGCAATCAGAGGAACATATTTAATGTCTACTAAAGAAATATTAATATACTTGTACATTGTATTGCATTTCAGTTTATGTTAAACATGAAATATGATGTGGTTTCAGAACTATTCATGTTTTTATTCCAATATGACTTTGCAAATACTAATTTAAACACTGGTTTCGGACTTGAGTAGTCAAACATTTACACAATGGTATTGTATTATACAGTAATGTCAGTAAATAGTTTTCAACAGATGTATGCAACATACAGTTATAGATTTTAACATGATGTTTATTAATACCCTAAACTATTTTGAAATGATACTACCTTAATCTAAATATTTGTACCTTTTTGAAACCTGATTAGAAATAAGTATTATTAAATTACAATAAGATGAGTAAAGAATATATTTATATATTTTAGCTGATTAGATTATCTTAATATATTATTCAATTATCTTTATTTAGAAACTAAGAGGATAAGAGAAACTGATCCAAATATTATTTGTGAGGGTAGAAAGTTTGTTTGGTTAGATTCACTAACCAAACAAAGAGGTATATTACCTCACTGCGATAGGGAATGGTTTTTAAGGTTAAGAATTACAAGTTTGGAAGTTCTTTGTTTTTTTTTTTTTCCATCACTTTGGTGTCACTCAGAAACATGCAAAAATCATACAAGAAAAACGTTTTGAATTCTGTATCCAAGATGGAACTAAGAATAAACAATATTTACATAAACTCACACATAAAACAAACTCAAAACTAGGAAATGAAATGTTTATCCATAAATGTTAATGGTCTAAATAATAGTAATAAAAGGAGAAGCCTATTCAAGTACATAAACTTACATAAACCACAAATAGTCTTCTTACAAGAGACGCACTTATTAGATAGAGATATAAACTTAAATATTAATAATTACACAGTACTAACAAACTCTCAATACAAAACAAAAAAAGAGGAGTAGCTATACTACTTCGCAACTCAGCTATAACACCTAAAATAATTACTACTCATCAAGATACATCAGGTATATTTTGTCTAGCTTCAATAGAATTAAATAAGAGAATCTATACGTTAGTAAATCTATACTGGATCCCAGGACTAGGATTAAAAACAGTTAAACAGCACTTTGAAGAGATAATTCATTTAACTAAGGGTAGCCTGATATTGGCAGGAGACTTCAACTGTATAATGAATGAAAAAGATACAGATTCTAAATCTAAAAGAAGAAAACAACCTATCTCTAAAGCACTATCAAAATTTATAGATACATTGTATTTAAAAGATATAAATGAATTTGCAGAACCAGACTCACTAATCTTCACATTTTATTCTCATAGATATAAAACTAACTCTAGAATTGATAGAATATATGTTGCCAATGATCTAATAACAAAAATTGACAAAGTCCAAATTATATATTGTCCCTTATCTGATCATAATGCCATAGTCTTTGAGATAGAGCTTACACCATTTTATTCAAATCCCATTACTAGGACACCTTCCTATATCACAAAATTGACAGATTTCAAAGAATTTTATGAAGAAACAATCAAAAAAATTCTAGAAATAAATTACACAGAAGATATTTCAGAAATATATGTCTGGGATGCATTAAAAGCAGTTACATATGGGAAAATATTATCCTGGTACATAAATAAAAGGAAGTTATGGAATAAAGATATGCTACACTTACAAAACAAAGCAGATAAATTGAAACTGGAAATACAAAAGGGTAATGCTACTCAAGTTCAAGAACTTACACAAATCAATAAGAAGTATACAGAATTGTTACATCATAAGATTATGATTAACTTAGAAAAGATAAAAATAAACTCATACTCTACTAATTCAGCACACCTGAGACACTTAACTAATAGAACAAAAAATAATTAAATCTAAGCAAATAAAAGAAATATTTATTCCTAATACTAACAAAAGAGTTACAGAACTAAATGATATTTTAGAAGCATTCAGACTCCAATTTAACATTGATAATTCCATAAACACTAAAGATACACCTACTAAGGATATAAAAAATACTTAGAAAATAATATTCATATTAAATTAACACAAGAACAAATAGACATTATAAGCAAACCAATCAATATGACAGAATTAAAATCACAAATTAAAAAGCTCAAGACAAATAAAGCACCTGGCCCAGACAATATGCTACCAGAAATGTATAAATGAATACCCAATCAAGCCATATCCTTATTATTAAAAGTATATGATATAGCCAATAAAGATTTAAATATACCACCCTCTTGGAAATATTCATTGATATCCCCAATTATCAAACCAGATAAAGATGAGAAGCAGTGTTCCTCATATAGGCCGATATCATTACTCAATATAGACTATAAGATGTTTATGGCTATATATGCAGATAGGATCAAACACTTTCTTCCTTTCTTAAGTCACAAAGATCAAACAGGTTTTATTAAAGGAAGAAATACTTCAGATAATATTAAAAGAATACTAACATTAGAATTTGCTCGAAAGTTTGTTGTTTGTTTGTTTAATTTAACTGTGGAGGCTGCCCACTAAAGTGTGCTAGCCTGTGTAACTAATTTATCACTGTTCCTGCATTTTCTGTGTGTTTCTACCAAAAAAACAAAACAAAAAAATAATCCTTGTTTTCCCGCCTTCCTCGACTAGTTTAGACCAGTTTACAGGCATTGCTGTATTCTGGGCTGTGGTGTAGTTTCTGTGTTGTCCATTACCTTGCTTGGATAGAAGGAAGTTTCTTTGCTCACCAGTGGGAGTGGGGAGCCTTGAGCAGCCTACCTGTCCCTGTAGGAAGTGACCTCAGCACAAGAAGCTGTAGTAATTGGTTGTTTTGGACCATTTCTAGCTCTTTTGTAGTTCATTGTTTAAAATCTGCCTCTGGGCGTTTTTTTTCTGGCTATACTACTCAGACAAGCTCCTCGTGGGTCTGCAGAGTGGTCCTAGCAGCAGGGAACTCAGAAAAGTGACCACTTTCTGGATTTAAGTATCTTTGCTTTTTTTCACTTGGAATAGCTTCTGTAGCTTACCCTGAACTAGCTTGAACTGTTTTTTAACTGTTTGCTGCATTATTTTAAAATCTGCACTTAAAGTTACATTTTAGTCGAATTTGCTCGGAAGTTTGTTGTTTGTTTGTTTAATTTAACTGTGGAGGCTGCCCTCTAAAGTGTGCTAGCCTGTGTAACTAATTTATCACTGTTCCTGCATTTTCTGTGTGTTTCTACAAAAAAACAAAAAATAATCCTTGTTTTCCCGCCTTCCTCAACTAGTTTAGACCAGTTTACAGGCATTGCTGTATTCTGGGCTGTGGTGTAGTTCCTGTGTTGTCCATTACCTTACTTGGATAGAAGGAAGTTTCTTTGCTCACCAGTGGGAGTGGGGAGCCTTGAGCAGCCTACCTGTCCCTGTAGGAAGTGACCTCAGCACAAGAAGCTGTAGTAATTGGTTGTTTTGGACCATTTCTAGCTCTTTTGTAGTTCACTGTTTAAAATCCGTGTTTGCGGCTTTGTGCGGTTGCGAAGCATGGCGCAGCTGGTTAAACAAGGTTAACCTTTTTCTGGCTCCGCCAAGTCTGCTCTTCAAATTTTCCCTTAAGGAAGCTCTACTCTTAGTATAACCAGACTACTTACTATATTATAAGCCTAGCACTTGTTCTCAATACTTCTCTACTAAGTAAGCACTCTCGTACTAAGTAAAGCACTACATCTACTTACCACTCCTGTGAATATCCACTTCCCTTAAAGGTACAGCACTCCCTTATACAGTTCTAGCATGTTGAGTGGTAGATTACTGGCGTCGTCTCCAGTTCAGCTGGTCAATCTGGATATCTTGAGACAATGCTACAATTGTCTCATGTACACAGACAACCCTCTCCTCCTCCCAACAAACACAAATACATGTGAGAGATGCAACTATATAGCCAAACTGGAGGCTGAACTCTCTCAACTCAGGGCTGGCATGACCAGACAGGAGGAGATGGCAACCACACACACAACAATCCCAGTCCCACATAGACCTACCACAACTGCAAACCAAACACATAAAAACACGAAGACATACTCGGAGGCTCTAATAAAAAACTTACCAAAACAACAGAGGCTACCAAAGCAGACACCCAAAAATCCACCACCTCAAAACAAAACACATGCAACACATACTTCAATAAATCAGTGTGTCAACTAATCACAGCCCTTAAGGCCAAACACCTTGCCTGATACACTAGTAATAGGTGACTCCATAGTCAGACACACTGATGTCCCGCTGACCAGGCTGAACAAGGAGAAGGTGACTGTGAGCTGTCTATCGGGAGCTAGGATCCGCCACATAACACGCACTCAGGTCACTCCAAAGCAAGTACAAATATGACTCCGTCATTGTCCATGCTGGTGTGAATGACCTGAGATGTACCTCCCTGGACTACATGAAAAGAGACATAGAGGAGCTCTCTGATTATGTAGCCCAGGCTGGTATGACCCTGACCCTGAGCAGTATCTTGCCCTTACCAAGAATGATACCACAATACAAAGACAAGATGATCAGCTTTAACAATTGGCTCAAGTACTGGTGTCATTCTAAGGGGATCCAATGTCTGTCTGCCTGGGATGACATGTTGGACAAGCCACGCTGCTTCACAAGGGATGGCTTACACCTGTCACCACTGGGCTTCCGGATATTGGCTAAGGCTCTTGCCACCCCCATAGTGCCTTTTTAGGCAAGGCTCAAAAGACAAACCCACCTCCTTAGAAAACAATAATGGAAAAAAACTAAGGGTAATGCTGCTCAGCCAGAAGTCTAAATCTCAAGATGCAGGCACTTGATGCACTCCTCAGCATGGAGAACATCGACGTCTGTGCAGTAACTGAAACCTGGTTCAAGGCTCCTGAGAGCACCCCAGCATTACCAGGCTATACCTCATATCATGCTTTTCGCCCCAAAACCCGGGCGAACCACAAAGGAGGGAGTGTCCATATTCATCAAGGACACCCACACCTCCAGGTTAGTAGCAACACATGAAGCATCAGAGACCATACAGGTGCAACTAACCATAGGCAAAACTGCTATACAACTGGTAGCATGTTACAGACCACCCTCCCAATCTCAAGAACTCCACTCAGCCTTCCTGAAGACATTGGAGGATATGAATGTATCACAAAATACCATCATACTGGGAGACTTCAACTACCTAAACATAGACTGGGTACATTATTCTAGCCCTAATACCATAGCCCAAAGGTTCCTGGAATTCATAAATTCAAATGCACTGGAACAATTAGTCACCTCTCCCACTAGGGGAGATAATATACTAGACCTGATCATCACAAACATGGGGACAAAATGCTCCACACCGGAAGTATACCCCTCACTAGTGAGATCTGACCACAAACTAATCACCCTGGATATACATATCCCACCTCCACCCCCAGCACAAAAGACCACAGTGAAAAACTTCTCAAAAGCAGACTTCACTCTTCTTAAGACTGAGATGGTATCCTTTAAGCCCACTGTGCCAGTGGATACCACATCCCACAATGCGAATCCTTCACAAATGCTTTCTATGGACATCTCCAAGAATGCATGGATCATGCAATCCCAAACAAATCCAAGTCCCTCTCCACCAAAGGTAAGCATCCTGTCTGGTGGACCTCAGCCATAAACAAATTGTATAACAAAAGAAGGAAGCTACTGCACGTCAGAGCAAAATCCCATGAAGGGAAGACATCTCTGATCAACATTAGCAGAAAACTACGTTCTCTTATAAAAACATCCAAGGCCAACTTTCAGAGAAAAATCGCTAAGGACACTAAAGATAACCACAAAGCCTTCTTCAGCTATGTTAGAAACCTGGGCGGAAACCCTCAGATATGCTCAGAGTTGGTTCACAACAATAAAAAATACACTGAACCCACAGATATTGCCAACATTCTGGCTGACAGGTTCAGTGCAAATTTCTCCCCTCCTTCACCTTCAAAAGAAGAAATACTTATCCCAGCTGAATGTAATCTCCCTGTCATCTCAGATGTCCAAGTGAGAACCGCCCTAAACAAAGCAAAAACACAGCATCAATGGGACCTGACGGTATCCCGGGTTGCGTGTTATGTGAACTCAAGAGGAGCTAAACCCACACATAAAATGCTATTTAACCTTAGCCTTACTTGGGATATGTACCTGAACACTGGCGTACAGCAACAGTGGTCCCACTCCACAAGGGGGTGCCTCTACAGACCCTGAAACTACCACCCCATAAGCTTAACCAGCCTGGTCTGCAAAGCTATGGAAAGAATCATTATGGAACTCATAAACAGAGACATAGGGACCTACAGACACTTGACCCCACCCAGTTCGGCTTTGTAAAGGGCAGATCCTGCCTTTTAAACCTGGTTGACTTTTCAAAACAGTCACTAGAGCCATTGACGAGGGCAAAGCAGTCCATACAGCATACCTGGACTTGGCTAAGGCCTTCGACACAATACCCCACTCAGGCATCATAGATAAGCTCAACAGCTTAAATGTAAACCCTTATGTCACTAGATGGGTTGCAAACTGGCTAAAGGACAGAACCCATAAAGTTAAAATCGCTGGAGCAATGTCAGACTCAAAGCCAGTCACAAGTGGTGTCCCACAGGGATCTGTCCTGGGACCCCTCTTCTTGCATTTATTTCTCAGATGTTAAAGCAAACACGGGAGGGCTGTGGCTGACAAAGTTCAGATGACTGCAAACTAGGCGCCATAGTCGATACACCAGCAGACACACACATCCTACAAAAGGCCTCACAGAAACGGACAACTGGTGCCGGAGTCACGGCCTTAAACTAAATGCCAAAAAATGTATAGTCATCGCCTTTGGGAAAAACAAAGTACCCACAAATTATCACATAGACAGCAACCCACTGAGTACTGAAAAAGTAATCAGAGACCTGGGGACCCAAGTCGACAGCGACCTCTCATTTGATACCCACGTTGCCAAAGTGGTTAGAAAAACATTCTACCTTGCACACCTCATCATGAAGGGATTCACATCCAGATCCAAGGATGTCATTGTGCCCCTATATTCCTCCCTCATCAGACCCATGATTGCGTACAATGCCCCATTTGGTATGTACCTCACCCGGCATTTGCAACAGCTGGAGAGACCACAAAAGTACCTCACCAAGAGGATCAAGGGTCTCCAACATATGTCTTATTCTGCCAGACTAAAGAAACTTCAGCTCTATACAGTATCATACTGCCTGCTCAGAGGTGATCTCTGCCTGACGTACAAGGCCATGTCCAATCAGGATCTGATGGACATGCTCCACCTCAAAAAATCCAAGTCCATCAGGACCACGAGAGCTAAAGACTTAAACCTCGGCACAAGTATGAATAGGACATGCTGGAGGGATAGATTCATAACCCAGAGGCTTCCCATGCTTTGGAACAAGATCCCAGTTCGTATTAGGCAGAGCCCCTCACTGACTCTCTTCAAGAGAAATCTTGATGAGTGGATGGGAGATCGTAAGTTTACCCCAGGGGTCACATCTGTGTCACTGCTAGACAGGGGCACAGTAAACTAATTCTATTATATAAGGGGACCTTCATTGTGTCATACTAGACACAGTATTCTAAATTTATTCTGTACATTTTTGTACCATTTCATGGGGTGGCAAATGCCACATCACTATGGCTAGGCTTACAAATGCCCCAGGGCAGATAGCCTAGTACTATACTATGAAACTATGAAATAGATTATAGCAAACATAAAGTCCTAGATTTAAATGTAATTTCATTAGATATTAATAAAGCTTTTGATTTGGTTAACTGGAACTTTTTCACTAGTTTTAAAAGAATATAACTTTCCTTCTAATTTTAATAATCTTATCCAAATACTATATGAAAAATCTACTGCATATGTTAAACTGGGATCACACAGATCAGGCCCTATAACAATCAAAAAGGGAACTAAAAAAGGTTGCCCTTTATCACCATTGTTATTTGCATTACTCATAGAACCCTTTGCAAATCAAATCATATCAAACAATAACATAAAGGGTATTTGTATTAATAAAATGTTAAACCTTAAAATACAGCTCTTTGCTGATGACATACTATTAACTCTCTCAGATGCAAATGAGTCTTTGAATGCTCTATTTAACTCCATGAATAAATTTCAAAATATTTCAGGCTTAAAATTTAATGAAAACAAAACTAAAATTATGCCATGTAATTGTAAAAAAAAAAAAATAATATAAACAAAAGATTTTCCAAATATATAGTAATAGAAAGCAAATTATTATATCTGGGAATAAATCTACTCAATGAATTAACAGATTCTCTAATATTTAACTTTAATAAAATACTAGACAAAATAGAACAAACAATTGGTTACTGGAATAAATATATCTTTTCAACAGCAGACAGATTATATCTTATTAAAATAATCATATTTCCCAAAATATTATACTTAATACAAAAGTTTTCATTGCCACCTCCCAAATATATTATTCAAAGATACAATAAACTAATTTTAAATTTTCTATGGTTTCCAAATAAACCCCGTATAGCCTTAAATAAACATTTATCAGATTGGGAAGATGGTAGAATTAATTTACTGGATATTGATTTATATATTACCTCATCTGTTATTAAAAACATAACACTATGGTTAAATAATTCATACACACCTATATGGAAACAAGCCCATGAGCAGATTTACATAGAAATCAATTATAATCACATACAAGACAACTTAACAGTAATACCATCACCCCTTATCATCATCATCTTCATCATCATCTTTCGGCTTTTCCCGTTAGGGGTCGCCACAGTGGATCATCTCTTTCCATTTCTTCCTATCCTCTGCATCTTGCTCTGTCACACCAACCGCCTGCATGTCCTCTCTCACCACGTCCATAAACCTTATCTTAGGCCTTCCTCTTTTCCTCTTACCTGGCAGCTCCGTCCTTAGCATCTTTTTCCCAATATACCCATCATCTCTCCTCAGCACATGTCCAAACCAACGCAATCTCGTCTCTCTTGCTTTGTCTCCAAACTGTCCAACATGAGCTGACCCTCTAATATACTGATTCCTAATCCTATCCATCCTAGTCACACAGAGTGCAAATCTTAACATCTTTAACTCTGCCACATCCAGCTCTGACTCCTGCCTTTTTGTCAATGCCACTGTCTCCAACCAATATAACATAGCTGGTCTCACTACCCTCTTGTAGACCTTCCCTTTCACTCTTACTGGTAGTCGTCTGTCACAAATCACTCCTGACACTCTTCTCCACCCATTCCACCCTACCTGTACTCTCTTCTTCACCTCTCTTCCACATTCCCCATTACTCTGAACTGTTGATCCCAAGTACTTAAACTCGTCCACCTTTACCAACTCTACTCCCTGCATCCTCACCATTCCTCTACCCTCTCTCTCATTTACACACATATATTCTGTCTTAGCCCTGCTGACCTTCATTCCTCTGCTCTCTAGAGCATATCTCCACCTCTCCAGAGTCTCCTCAACCTGATTCCTACTCTCACTACAGATCACAATGTCATCTGCAAACATCATAGTCCACGGGGCCTCCTGTCTGATCTCATCTGTCAACCTGTCCATCACCACTGCAAATAAGAAAGGACTCAGAGCTGATCCTTGATGTAATCCCACCTCCACCTTAAACGGATCTGTCACTCCCACTGCAGTCCTCACCACTGTCACACTACCCTCGTATATATCCTGTACCACTGTTACATACTTCTCTGCCACTCCCGACTTCCTCATACAATACCACAACTCTTCTCTAGGCACCCTGTCATATGCTTTCTCCAAGTCTACAAAGACACAATGCAACTCCTTCTGACCTTCTCTGTATTTCTCCAATAACACTCTCAGAGCAAACATTGCATCTGTAGTGCTCTTGCCTGGCATGAAACCATACTGCTGATCACTAATCATAACCTCCCTTCTTAACCTAGCTTCTACTACTCTTTCCCATAACTTCAAGCTGTGACTGATCAATTTTATCCCTCTGTAGTTACTGCAGCTCTGCACATCACCCTTATTCTTAAAGATAGGTATCAAAACACTTTTTCTCCACTCCTCAGGCATCCTCTGACTTTCCAAAATTTCATTAAACAATCTAGTTAAAAATTCCACTGCCATTTCTCCTAAGCACCTCCATGCTTCCATTGGGATGTCATCTGGGCCAACATCCTTTCCATTCTTCATCCTCTTCATAGCTGTCCTTACTTCCTCTTTGCTAATCTGTTTCACTTTCTGATTCACTATCCCCACATCATCCAACCTTCTCTCTCTCTCTCATTCTCTTCATTCATCAGTCTCTCAAAATACTCTTTCCATCTACTCAACACACTCTCCTCTCTTGTGAGTACCTTTCCCTCACTATCCTTTGTCACCCTTACTCGCTGCACATCTTTCCCAGCTCTGTCCCTCTGTCTAGTCAATCGGTACAGGTCCTTTTCTCCCTCTTTAGTGTCCAATCTCTCATACAACTCTCCATACGCCTTATCCTTAGCTTTCGCCACCTCTCTCTTTGCCATGTGCCTCATCTCCTTATACTCATGTCTACTTTCTTCATCTCTTTGACAATCCCACTTCTTCTTTGCCAGCCTCTTCCTCTGTATACTCTCCTGTACTTCCTCATTCCACCACCAGGTCTCCTTGTCCTCCTTCCTCTGTCCAGATGTCACACCAAGCACCTTTCTAGCAGTCTCCCTTACTAGTTCTGCTGTAGTTACCCAGCTATTCGGTAACTCTCCACTGCCTCCCAGTGCCTGTCTTAACTATTCCCTAAACTCCAGTTCACAATCATCCTTTTTTAACTTCCACCATTTGATCCTTGGCACTGCTTTCACACTCCTCCTCCTCTTCTTGATCACCAACGCCATCCTACAGACTACCATTCTATGCTGCTTAACTACACTTTCCCCTGCCACCACTTTACATTGTCCAATCTCCTTCAGACTGGCCCACCTACATAGGATATAATCCACCTGTGTGCATCTTCCTCCACTCTTGTACGTCACCCTATGCTCCTCCCTCTTCTTAAAATATGTATTCACCACAGCCATGTCCATCCTTTTCGCAAAATCCACAATCATCTGACCTTCTGCATTCCTCTCCTTAACACCATACCTACCCATCACTTCCTCATCCCCTCTGTTCACTTCACCAGCATGCCCATTAAAGTCCGCTCCAATCACTAGTCTCTCACCCTTGGGTACACTCACCACAACTTCATCCAACTCACTCCAAAATTTCTCTTTCTCATCCATCGCACACCCAACTTGTGGAGCATATGCACTAACAACATTCATCTTTACACCATCAACTTCAAGCTTCATAAACATCACTCTGTCAGACACTCTCTTCACGTCTAAAACACTCTTGGCATATTGTTCCTTTAGTATAACCCCTACCCCATTTCTCCTGCCATCCACACCATGATAGAACAATTTGAACCCATTTCCTAAACACCTGGCCTTACTTCCTTTCCATCTGGTCTCTTGCACGCACAATATATCAACATTCCTTCTCTCCATCATATCAGCTAGCTCTCTCCCTATACCAGTCATACTGCCAACATTCAAAGTTCCTACCCTCACTGCTACATTCCTAACCTTCCTCCTCTCTTCCTGGACTTCGGGCATGCCTTCGCCCTCCTCTTCTCCTTTGGCCAACAGTAGCCCAATTTCCGCCGGCACCCTGTTGGCTAACAGTACTGGTGGTGGTCGTTGTTAACCCGGGCCTCGACTGATCCGGTATGGAAATGTGAAATGTTTGCGCCATAAGTGATGTGGCAGAATTTTTATGCCGGATGCCCTTCCTGACGCAACCCTCCCCATTTATCCGAGCTTGGGACCGGCACAAAGAAATGCACTGGCTTGTGCATCCCCAGTGGCTGGGTTAATACCATCACCCCTTATATGGATGTTAAAATATTTTTTAGGGAAAAGGAATAATATTAATAAATTGCCATCAAACTATGTAAGTTCTACACTTTCAGTGTTCAAAACATATATAAACAAAATACCAAATATTAATTCTTGGATTTTTCTTATTTTCCCTATAGCTTTTACACCAAATATTCTAGATACATTCCAAATATCTAAAATAAATATACTTAAAGAAGAAACATTACTCTTTTGGCATCAACTTATAGAGAAAGGGAAAATTCTAACAAATGAACAGATAATTTATAATTATAATATAAATAGACAATTGGTTGTTTTACAAAATCTAAGGCATTTTCTTATAAATAAAATAGAACAAATGCAACCTTCAGTTAGACATGAAGCTCCAAAACTCATTGAATACCACATTCTTATCACAAAACTGCCTTTTCAGGGTACAGGTTATTTGTCTAATATCTATAAAATTGTTAAAAAAACAAAAAACTATCATCTATCATGAAAAATCATACTGGGATTATTATACTTTAATAAACAACCATCCTCCAGTTGAAGAAGAAAAAAGTAATATTCTAAAATCTTCCAAATTTTCTACATTATCAAAATACTGGCAATTATTCACTTGGAGATATCTACACAGAAGTTTCTATACACCACATAGGTTAGCCAAAATGTATTCTATTGAAGATCAATGTTGGAGATGCCATACCAAGATAAAAGCAGATTGGCAGCATGTTTTTTATGAATGTATATGTCTCAATATGTACTGGAAATCCATTAACTATTTTTTCAGACTGTTTATAATGATAATTTTCAATTAACAAAGTCTTTAATTTTATTCAACTCTCCTATTCCAAACTGTATACCAAAAAAAAGACACTAAAATCCTATGGTCACTGTTGGCAATTTCACGTAAAATCATAACTATACACTGGAAAAATGAGGCTTCTCCTACGTTCAAGGAATTTGAGAATTTAACAACAACAGTTGCTCACATGGAAATATTAACAGTGAAGAACAGAACTAAAAGATCTACTTCTTACTATTACTCTTGGATGAAAGTACTGGAAATACTCGAAAAGATCGAAGAAGATATAACATCTTATGTTTCTAACTTTATATAATATAGAATTTCAATGTTATTTGCATAGACACCAATGTAAATAGTTATATAATGGTTTGAAGTTAGTAATGTTTTAGAATTGTAAATATTTTATCTATCTTTATTTCATGTAATGTTTCTTAAGACATGTTATTTGAAATAATAAAAAAATATTTAGTAAAAAAAAAAAGTATGCCCTTGCCTAAATCCTCCATAATATGCATTTTCCTTTCTTTCTCTTCTCACTACCTGTCTACATCTAATAATTCACTGACTAATCTGCTCACTAGACAATACTACATTATGCTACTTGGGAAAGATATGACATTATTGTAAATGCTTAAATGTACTAGTTGTATTTACTTCAGTTTGTTTTATTTTATTAGTTATCCGTTTCACCTGATTATTGCATATGTAATATTTGCTTAGGTTGTATTGCTGTACTGTTTTTCTTGGGTTTTGTATATTGCCTACTATGTTACCTTTTTATGTTTGTATTGCTGCACTGCTTTTCTCCTCGTGTCTCCACTGAAAATGGGTCATTGCCACAGATGGACTAACCCGGTTAACAAATGTCAAATAAATAAATAAAGTGAATAGCCTATGTCAGGTAAAATTAATATAATATACAGTTATTCAAAATATTGACTATATTTATAATAATATGTGGAAGTGAGAAATAACAGAGTATTCTGATGTCAAAATAGATAGATAGAATGAGATGCAGAGGAATAATGTGCAGGAGAGAAAATAAAGGACATGGAGATAGCGTTAGAGAAAGATTATTATTAGAAAGATGAGAATGTTATGGAAGGACATATGACAGGGAAATAAAGAGCAAGTGTTGGCAAAAGAGGTAGAAGTGCATATGTTGGTAGTATATTGCTACTTTTGATGTTAGGCCATTACTATCTATTCAGATATGGAAGTGTTAGTGATTCAGAGTGTAAAAGGCATAGTGAAAGGCATTGTTATACTAAATAGGTGGTCATGTATCTGTTATGAGGGGTCTGCAAGGATACATTCCAGTGGCAGATATTTTTTTTAGATTTGTCTTGAAATTTAGAAAGGTTGTTTGTATGTTGAAGGAATAAGGGAACGGAGTTTAAGGAGTGTGTGACAGGAATAGGAGACGTCTCACCTGCTGCAGGTGTGGTTTGTAGATACTAAGGAGCATTTTGTTTTCAGATTGAAATGGTCTAGTAGGAGTGTATGTATGCCATGGGTCTTTAGGGCTTTGCTTTGTTCTGATTTGTATATCAATGTCTGGACTAGTAGTAGTTGTGTGTCAGTGAATTGCTAGGATAATTAGAGTTTTTGGTCTAAGCAATGATTTGAGTTGGTGCCAATTTTGCTATTTTATTGTAGCACTGGTTTAGTTTATTTTTGGTAGAAGTTTGAAGGTACTTGGAAGTGTTGGGGAGGCATATAGTTGGAGTGCAGAGGCCAGGAGTTTCCTGGATGAATAAGTTAAGTATTTTTTTGTTGTTTTATAGAGTGTCCATAATTTTTGGTGATTATTTTCAATAACCTGTTGCACACATGAGCTGAATTTCAGGTTATCATAAACTACCAAGCCTTGTAATTTGGTATGGGGAGATGACATCTATAGGGTGTTATCAGAGGCTGTTACTGGGAAATGTTTATTTGAGCTGTGTAAGGGCTTTTAGGAGGAATAATAGCAGCTTTCTTTTTTTAGGATTGAGAAGAAGCTGGGAGTTACTGAGATGGCTTATAACTGATGAAAATGACTTTTGGATGATGTGCTGTAGAGTAATTTGTTTACTGGAAGTACAGATTCCAATGGAGTCATCTGTATATTGATGAACGATGCTTGACATTTGGCAGAGTATAGATTTTGGTAAATATTTTGAAAAGCAGTGACCCTAATATGGAACCATGGACAACACCTGTTTTTACAGGTAGGAAGGATAAGTAGGAGGTAATCCATTTAACAGATTGGAGTCTATTGGAAAGGTGGCTGGAGAACCAGTTGGTAGAGGTGTTTGATAGGTTAAGAGTTGTTTTAGAAGTAAGTTATTTGAAATGGTATTGAAGGTCTTGGACAGATCCGGAAACATGGCAGAAACTGGTTGGCCTTTGTCTCTGGCTAGGTTAATAGTGTTGGTGAAGTTTATGACAGCTGTGGTAATGCTATGCTCTGGTCTGAAACCATGTTGGATGGGGCTAAGGGGGACTGGTTATTTGTAAATGGGCCATTAATTGATTATGAATGCATTTTCAAGGCTTTTCAAAAGAGGGGAGAGACTGGAGATACATCTAATGTTGGATATATCATTGGAGTAACCTACCTTATGAAGTGGGATGATATGATATGATGTATTTATTCCATATGGCTAGGACACATGATTTTTGAATAGATCTATTTATGTGAATGGATACTGGAAAGGAAACAGCTGGCTGCTATTTTAGGAAATCACCAAGAATTTCATCTAGACCTGGTGTACTTGTTTTAATTTGTTTGAGGTATTTCTTGATTGTTATGGTGGATACTAGATAAAAGGAGAAATAGTAAATATTAATGGAATAGGGAAGTGAGACTGAGTTGGATGTGGTCAGATTATTAGAAAAGGTTAATTTATTTTGAGATTGGTTGTGAAGTAGCTTAGTGATACTAGAGATAAAGTGATTCTTGAAAGCATTAGCTGTTTCTTAAGGTGAGAAATGGAACACAGGGTTCGGTTGACCATCAGAGCCAGAGAGTAGTATTTAAGATATGGGGACCCAGAAATGTCTAGAATGTTTGTAGCATTTATTCTGCAAATTGGAGTTATAACGTTTCTTGTCAAGTTTGATCTGGCATTTTGCTTTATTTCTTATATATTTAGATTGTTGAAGATTGTTTTTTGTTTTATTATTGAGCCATGCCTTCCAGGCTTTGTCTCTGTTCCTTATTAATTTCCTGTTCATGGGAGTAAGTCTAAGAGCAGGGTTGATTTGCACTCTTTTCAGTCTAAGGGGGGGCATGCTATTTATTAGGTTCATGAATATTTTACTGAAATAGTCAACAGCATTATCTAGTGGCAAGATTTTTAGGATGTTCCAGTGGTGAGATTGCAGGAGGTGTTAAACAATTCTGGGTCAGAGTTGTTCATGTTGTGAGAGGATTTAGATATGCATTCCCTGATGGTCACCAAGTGTGCTTGCTAAGGTACTGTGTGAGTCCTGGGTAGTAGTTTTATAATTTTTCGGGATGATCCTGGGAGGATCAGTGATAAGTTGGCAAAATTGTATAGGGTTTTACTAGAAATGGTTATCTCAGAGGTGAGACTTGGCTTGTTGATGTTAATATTTCCCAGTATAATTGTCTCTGTGTGTACATTATGGGATAGCCTCAATAAGATGTCCTTCCATGTGCTGATATTTTCTCCAGGTGAGATATAAAGGGCTGCCGTGTATATTGTTTTGTGTGTGTTTAGTTTTATTTTACTTAGAAGTAGTTCAGCATTGTGAAAGGGGTGTATGGTAGAAGGTAAAGGTAGCAGGTTTATGCTACTATGGTACATTATTGCTACTTCTTCTGCTTTTTTTTACTCTATTAGCTCTACAGACATGAAAGCAGGGGTGGGAGAGTATTTCCATGTTGTTAATACTAGGTTTTAACCAAGATTCTGAAATTTGGGAAGAGACTAAACAAAAGATAATACAAAAACTGAGAAACTGAAACTCTGCTTTATGGATATGAATAGCAGGATCTAAGCAGTGAAAGTGTTTTTAGTCCCTTTAGTTTTATACACAGGTTAGGCATATTTTTAGCAACCAGAGCAGAAGCTGGGGGTAGCAGTTAATAAAGGAGTAGAATGATTGCACCTGGTAGAGGAAGAGGGCCAGAGTCAAGTGTGATAAGTTGATCCTTCCAAAAGACCAAGGTGGCCTGGGATTATCTGATTTGAAGGGGTATTTCAGAGCTACACAGTTAAAGCTCCTATACATAGCACAAGCAGGAAGCTGTAATTCAAAGTGAAAAGGGATGATGATGAAATGGGGAAAAGCTCAAGAAACAAGGATAGGCTGGGATTTTGGATGTAGATCCTTAAAGACAATAAGAATAACCATACAAAATATTATATTTGTAAGTAGCAAAAAATATTCTAAGAACTAAGCCAACACGGGAATGGAGAAAGAAAATTTTGACAACAGGAATGACAACAGGAATGACTACAGTTAGGGATAATAAAAACCAAAGCATGCTGCCAAAGGATAAAAAATCCAAAACTGTAACAACAAAGCCACAGGTGGTGTGACCAATATAAAACACATTTATTCAACGAATCATTCATCAAAACTGACTTCATCAGAACCATGAATTAAAAAGACCAAACAGTTAAATATCTAAAATGCAAAGTCACATGAGAACATAACAATTAATTTTTAAAGGGGTATTACCCCCATTTTATACACACATGGCTTTTCTCTTAAGCATGGGCATAATAGAGGTACTGTCATTTATCCCTGGCTCACATGTTGCATTTAGTCTCAATTGCCATTTGAGCTCACTCTCCTCAATTTTCTTGGTACTTTCAAATTGTTTGCTGAAAAGTATGATATGCTGTTTGAAAGAGTGGAAAATAATGTCAAGGAGAATGTGAGATGAAAAAGTAAAAAGCTGGACAGAGATGCACTTGAATATCAAAATAACTTAGCATATCCCTTCCCCAAAGCATACTTAGGAGCCAATGAATGCAATCAAAACTTTGGAAACCCAGACCACCAGCAAGGGACAGATGGAGCAGTGTGGGGGGGGGGTTCCATAAAAGGCCCCAAGGTAGGTCATGGAGAAATCCTAGTCAAACCTCACTACAGGATGAGGAAGTGTTTGATGATGGTGACTCTGGACCTAGAAGGTTAGAAAGGATGCAAAATAAGAACAAAAATAAATATAATAATTTAGGACAATTCCATGGGCAACAGAATTCGAACAAAGGGGGAACAGAGTGGGTTGAAAAAAGAAAACAAACAACCATTAAGGGAACAGAGGTATGACATGAAGATCATTAGTGCATTTGAAGGGAAAATGATGAGTTATGGGGGTTATAATATTTTTAATTATACTGATATCAATCTTACCCCAACACATTTTCCCTTTATAGGAAGGGGTTGAAATTCATTCCCGCGAGAAATTATGATTTAGCTGACACATTTATTGAGCTGAAATTATATATTGGGAAACTGAATTTGTAATTATTTTTTAAGGAGAGTAACACCAGTGTTTACAATAATGATGTCATAAGAAGGAAAAGTGTTTCTAACCCACCCCTTCACCCTGTAATTTCAAATTATAAGAAAATCTGTACTAATGACATTTATCAACAATTTCAATATTCAAATAAAAAGTTTTATAACATCAGTAAAGAGGAGGCAGTTCTCCTTCATGAACTGAGACAGAATGATGCTGTTCGGGTTATGAAAACGGACAAAGGGGGCGGGATGGTGAGTGTGAACAAGGTTGACTATTAACAAGATATGTTAAACATCTTGTATGATTCTGAGAGGAATGAAACAGTTTATTTGAATCAGGTTTCTATAGCACAGAGAAATGTGCAACTCTTTCTGGAAGACTCTTCATACCAAGGGGTAATTAATGAAGTGACTTATACATACCTCTTAAATGATCATCCCATCATTCCTATGGTGTTTGATATTCCGAAAACCCACAGCAATGTATATAAACCCCCCTACAGGGTGATAGTAGCAGCTAAGAACAGCATTACTCAACCCTTAGCAGTGTTTATTGATAGAGTGATTCTACAAAATTTAAAATCTATGGGTTGTGTTAAAAGACTTGTGGGATTTCCTTACTAAAATTAAGCAAGAGTTTTTAAATGATGGAGTGTGTTTTTTAACCATAGATGTTGTCAACCTTTTTTCATCAATACCACATGACAAAGGATTAGAGTTCTTTAGGGATGCTTTGGTAGAACTTACTACCCTTAAACCTAGTTTAGCTAACTTTATGGTACAATGTATGGACATTATTCTTAAGAACAATTATGTGTTTTTTGGGGATGAATTCTTAAAACAAGTAAAAGGGGTGGCAATGGGTGCTAATTGTGCCCCTACCTATGCAAACCTGGTCATTTACGCATGGGAGAAGAGATATGTTTTCTCTCAAGGTTATGATGAATGTTGGTATGTCTATCTTAGATTTTTGGATGACATCTTTATTCTATGGAAAAAGAAAGATAGCAAAAGGGATGAGTTCATTCATCATACTAATCATGTGAATTCATTTCTTAAGTTCACACATACATATTGGGAAGACTTGGTAGATTATTTAGATGTAACCATCTTTAAAATTAAGATGGAGGGTATGTTTGGCTCTAAAGTTTATAGGAAACCTACCTTCTCAAATAGTTATCTTGATTATACTAGTCAGCATCAGCTCCACATTAAAAGAAATATTGTAAAAGGCCCAATGGTAAGAGCTGCCATAATGTGCTCTGACCTAAGCACATTCAAACTTGAACTTGGTAATTTAGTCAGTAAGTTTTTAGAGAGGGGGCACCTGAAGAATTTTCTTTTAGAAATGGGAGAAAACATCTCGAATGAGTGGGGAGTAAAATGTATTCCCCTAGTAAGTTCTAGTGAAGGGATAGTTGGGCACAAGTACCAAACACACGAAACTTTTCCCCATTTATGTTCATTAATTTTGATGGTAAAAGTGATGTCTTGAAAGAGATTTTAACAAGAAATTGGACCATGTTTAGAGGTAACAAAGACATTTTTGAACAACTTGAGGAAAAAACAAAATATGTCTTTAAGACAGGTAACAATTTAAAAAACTTACTAGAACATCCAATTAAAAGGCATGCTGACAACAGCACTTTGGGGGTGACTAAAAAGTATGGTATGTGTAACTACTGCAAATCCATTAATCAGAACAGTAGTATTGTTTTTGGACCCCCCCCCCCCACCCACAGAGAGTCTTTGAGTTCAGAGAATTGCGGTACACATGGTGTTGTGTATACTGCAGTGTGTAAAACCTGTAACTTTTTTATGTAGGGAAACAACTAGATGTTTACGGAAAAGCATCTATGAACATTTATATGCAGTTAAGAATGGTGACAATAATAATGCACTATTTAGACAGAGTAATGAACCTTGTCAAGCAAAGAATTTTTATTTTAAATTTGGTATTTTAGAAAGAATTATGAAGGATGTGAAGGGAGGTTACTCGGAAAATAAAATTGAGGAGAGTGAGCTCAAATGGCAATTGTGACTAAATGCAACATCTGAGCCAGGGATAAATGACAGTACCTCTATTATGCCTGTGCTTAAGAGAAAAGCCATGTCTGTATAAAATGGGGTAATACCCCTTTAAAATTAATTTTTATGTTATCATGTGACTGTGCATTTTAGATATTTAAGTGTTCGGTCTTTTTAATTCATGGTTCTGATGAAGTCAGTTTTGACAAAAGCACTTATCCATATATTTATATTCGTTGAATAAATGTGTTTTATATTGGGACTATGAGCCTTATTGGTCACACCACCTGTGGATTTGTTGTTGCAGTTACAATTAGGGGTACAGAGAATAAGTAATAGGGTTTGTAATTTACTGGAGAAAAATGGCAAAGGAACCATGGTATTTGGGAGCAAATAATTACAGAGGGAAAGGTAATAAAATGGGAAGAGACCAATAATTAATTTGGACTGCAGGCTAGAGATTGCCTTCTCTATTAAGGATTGATACCGGGGTCCTAAGTGAAAGACCAGCACTGGTGGAGTTTTTAGTAGAATCTATAACAGAATCTGCTGTTAAAAAAGGGATAATTAGTAGGACATATAAAATATTGCATTATTGTAGGAATCAATCAGAGGAGTTTATAAAGCATTTGGAAGAGATATTGGATAAGCAATTCACAAAAAAACATTGGAAGGATATATGCATGTCTCCCAAATATGCAACAAAGTTTAGAAAATTTAGGATCTTTGCTTGGAAGTGTTTGCATAGGTATTTTTATACCCCAAATAATTTTTCCTCAGGTAGATTGAAAATGTTGGCAGTGTGGTGGGGGAGTAAGAGATAAGATATTTTTTGAGAGTGTAATGAGTTGGCAGAATTTACAAATTTCCTGCAAACTACTCTGTCAGAAATACTGGGTGAGCAAATTGGTCTAACTATGGAAATTATTTTTGGAGCTGTTGAGATATAATAAGGCCTTGCTGAGTTTAGTTCTGGTTTCTGCCAAAAAAAAAAAAACAATTGCTAGAAAATGGAAATCAATGTCTAAACCAACTGTACTAGGAGTGAGTACAGTAACAGAGATAAATGAACTGGAAGTGGGATCTTTAGAAAAGGGTAGGTGCAAATTACATAGAGAAAATGGGAATTGTGGGAACAGTACATGCAGAGTAATGTTTTGAAGAAAGAATGAGGTTTAAGTTAACGCAGGAATTGGATGAGCTATGTAATGTTTGACTGACAATGACTGTACAGATAAGTGATGTATAATGTTTGCAACTGAAAATATGTTACTATAGGGTTTGTTTTCATTTATATAAATGCATGATTGCCTGTGTTATAAGTGATAATTTAGCAAAGATGTTTCTTGTTTAAAGAAAAAGATTCTGTTATTGCTAATATGGCAGAGGAGTGATATTTTTTGCATGCATGTAATTCTGGAATTTTGTTTACAGTGCTTCTTAGGTTCGTGTTGAATAGATTGAGTTTTCTTGTTGTCATTTCTTATTTTGCAGGGAAAAGATGTAAAGTTATCAGACAGAGATGTTTTATTATTTCTTGAGTATCTGGGTGCCTGAGAGGGTTCAGGGTTGGGGTAAATGTCACTTGCTAGTACAGCAGTCAATAGTACACTTGTGTAGCTGTGTTTTAGTTTTTGTGGAACAGCTAGTGATAGTACCTTTGAATCTTTTTTGGAGGTATATAGCATTTTAGGTTTAATGAGGTTTGTGTAGTGACTTTTATAAAAGTGGGGGCCTGACTGAATTGGATGGATGCAAGGGTTACATTGTAATTGTCTGTCTTTTGGGAGTAGGTAAAGTATTCAGGGAGTTGTGTTTGGTAAGATGTAGAGTAGGTTAATAATGAGTTATGAGGAAGGTTAGAGTGAGATATATCATGGTAGGGAGTGGTGAGTTTAGGGTATGGAGTGTTTTGTAGCAGAGCATATTTAGATGGTAAAGAACAGACTACTGGTATTGTCAGTTATAGTAATAAGGAAATGTAAGAGTTGTTATTGGTCGGTTATATTTATCTGGATGGAAATTTGAGGATTGTAGTATTATTTTGAAGGTAGGTTCAAAGTATTTGTCAGTTATAGTAATATGGTGATGTAAGAGGTTGCTATTGGTTAGTTAGGTTTTGATAAGAAGAAATGTTTGTGGATTGGTTGTATTATTGTGAAGGTGGAGCTAAGACGAAAATAAATGTAGAGGAGGGAGATAGGTGGGAATTGGGAATATGATATGGGAGTGGAGCAAATGCAAGGGTAAATGGAACTAGTTGCACTCAACAGTATTGTAGTTTAGCCAAAAAAGAATGTAAAGGATGAGAAGTACAGAGAAGTGAAAATGTTAGTGCATGCATTTCATTTCTAAAATACTTTTACAACAAAATGGATTCTTAAATGTTCTTCATCGATTTATTTGCTTCCTGTCTAATATTAGAAAGTGCTGACAGGTTTAGAAAAGTGTTAAAAAAGTATATGATTTGCTCTGAGTAGAAAGTTTTATTATGGAATTCGAAAGTCGTGCCTAATATGGAATGTCATGAACAAGTTTTCAGATTATTTTAGTTGGCAAAATCAATGTAGTAGTATTCATTTTTAACTGGTCAGGAATTGTACTGTGATGTTAAAATAATGTTGTTTTTAATGAAAGAAAGAATAAAAAAATCATGAATATTGTAGTTCAAGGAGACAGGACCTTCATTTCCTAGTCTCCCATGTATGTGTTTCTCTGTACAATGAAGGAGATTATTTTCTGCTGAACTGTCTCATGTGAAAGTTATTTGGTACCTTTACAATTTGATACTGTACACTCAGAATTCCAAGCAATTTGTGCTCTGCTGCATTAAAAATTGCCACTGGGCCCCAAAGACAGACATGGTTGTCTGTCAGGGAAGTTTCTGGTATACTGATACAAAATTTTAAAAATCTCAGCAGTGTAAAGTCTATAGAGGTAAGCTTTATTATTTTTTTTTTACAAGTTCTGATTGCATGTGATTAGGTAAATTGTATACATCTGGGAAACTGAATGCCTGTGTAACCACCTATACCAACAACTTTAGCTATAATTGTGTGCTAGTGGGGTCTAATCCATATATACAAGGACAAAGTATCCTTGTCACAAGGACTGAGTTTCCTTGTCAGAAGGACAGGTTATCCTTCTCAGGAGTAAGAGAGGGTTCTAATCAAGTATAAAGAAAAGGAACAGAGAAGATTCCTTCATTGGGAAAGTGAGTGACCCTAATTATAGTTGCAGATCTATCCCTTTGGTAAGGGTTTGAGTTTTTATACTGGGCACCAGTACAAGTGGTTTAAGGAGCCAGAGTATGGGACTTCAGGTAGGTATATGTTTACTAAATATGGTAATGACAGCTGTAATTATTTGGTAAAATGGCCTGAGCTCACAGGAAATGATAGCACTTTACAGTTTCCAGAAAAAGGTACTTTTGATAAGAAAAGTTTAGAAAATCTAAAAAAAGAAACTAAAACAAAAGGGTAATAAGATACCAGTCTCTTGTTGGACAGCTTTTAATGACTGGCAAGAAGAATCTAAAAAATAAGGAAAAGAAATATGTGATTAGAATCTTAAAATATAACTCATTCATAGCTGCATTTGGCTAATAGAACAGTAAATGTGTTACAAAAATATGCAGATGAGAAGTCCCAATCCTGGGGTTTGTATCAGTTGCCACAGTTAGAGAAATTATCAGTCATGCAGCCAGAATCATCCGATGATGACTGACCTCTGTTACCTTCTGCACCCCCTCCACCTTAAGACCCAGTCATGCTTCAAGAAGCTGATAGTTCTCCCTTTCCAAGTGGACAGGTGGCGGTAACTTACAGAAACAGCTGCCACTTCCCCAGATAAGGCCCAAGTTACTTCTAGCACTTCCACTCAACGTTTTTTTTGTTGGTTGTAGTAGACTACTCTGTCAGCTACATTCAGTCATTCGTAATACCTTCACACCAAATGTTAATGCAAATAGCTAGTAAAGGGAAACAATTGTATTATAGTCATAAATATGGAACAAATGCTAAATGTGGGAAAATGAAAAATATTTCCCAGTAAGAGTTTTGTCAGCAAAAACTAGCACTTTGGGTATGATAAGGCACATCATTACCCAATTCCCAATTGTTATAGATGGGGAGGAATATTACTGGGCATCCGCTGCAAGGCAAAGTGCAGGAGAAGAGACAGCCACTGAATGTTCTACTGATTCTGATATACCTTCCACACAAAGGCACCCTTTGTGAGAAGTATAAAACCCCGCGGTAGCTAGTGACAGTGAGCCTGAACCCACTATGAGAGTAGTATGATCATAGTTTGCGGTGAACTTTCAAACTATTGTAGAGTCCGTACATCTGATTTGAACATATTCAATGAAATATGCACAAATCTTAGAAGGACATGTATAGTTGGAAAACCCTACCATTCAAGATTAAGAGTGATATTAAAAGCCTCCACACTTCCTGATATTTTTAGGAAAATATGGTACAAATCTAACACAGGTGACAACATTCTGAAAGATACTGATGATGGATTTCTAGCTGCTGGGAATAACCTCTTAAAGGACATTACCACAGTATGCCCCCATCCCTAATTTGGCAAGAACAAATGCTGTTGTGAAGAAAGAGAATAAATCTATTGAATCGTATTTTCAGCATATGATAGAAGCATTTAGAGCCATTTCTGGACATCCAGAACCTATGGAAGGTGTGGCAGCCAATGGGTTGTCAGCAGCCTTTATAGTGGGTTTGTTACCACCAATAAAAGAACAGATTAAACAGGTCTGTTTGAAGTGGCCAAGCTTAGGCATCCATGAAATTGTAAATCAGGTGCAATATGCAGCAGGTAATATACTTAAGGAAGAAAAGAAACAAAAGAAAAAGTTAGGAGATATTTACCTCCTGTGGTTGAATATTGACTACCAAGGGTGTGGAAGGGGAAGAATAAATTGTGAGGAAGTGGTAGATTCTGATCCTTTCAACAGCACCTAGGACAGTATCAGCAAAATGATCTCTCTAATTCACCACCATCACCTCAAGGTGCACCACATTTAAATGCTTGTTTTAATTGTGGTCAAACTGGGCACTGGTGAAATTAATGCCCTTTAGTTGAAAACAAGCAGATTCACCAAATATTCAAATACCACAACAACCTGAAAGAATCCCTCCTGTACGGAATACTGCTTGTCAGCCACTAGTGTGGCAGGAATCTCACTAGGACAGTCATGAACAGGAACCACAGTTTATTTCCCTTGGTGCTGATTGATCATAATGGTCCTTTTATCAGTGTTACGGTGCAATATACATCTATCCCATATTTCCACTTTCTAACCACACAATTCTGGGATTTGGGGTGCCCATTCCTTTAGGTTATCCAGAAACTAAACCTTTTCCTATTCAAATTGAAAAAAAGATCAGCATGCTTTTATTTTAGGGAATTCGGCTCCTTTAAATCTGTTAGGTAGAGAATTACTATGTAAACTTAAATGTAATGTTTATTGCACATCTGATGGTGTATTTTTAGATGCTTAAAATGAAACTTTAGGATTATATTCAAATACTATCTGTTCAGATGGAGACGCTCTTTTGGCTTTTATGACATCAGAGCAGAATGCAGAAAATGCTGGCATGGAGGTATTAAATGTTATCCCTCCACAGCTCTGGACTACCCATGGCAATAAGGTAGGGTTCATAAAAGTTACAGAACATATGCATACAGCATTAAAACCTTATGAATGACTGCCTTTGGTAGTTCAGTATCCTTTATCTACAGAAGCAGAGAAAGGAACTGAACCTGTTATTTCTGCCTTGTTAGAAGGTAACATTGTCCCAACTTGCAGTCCTTGTAATACTCATATTTTACAAGTTAAGAAACCAGGAAAAGTGCACATAGGTTTGTACAAGAGGTACACGCAGTGAATGCTGTAGTAGTGACATTTCCAGTTTTTCCTAACCCTACAACAATACTCCTTCAGATGCCACCACCTTCTCAGTGACTGATATTTCATCTGCCTTCTTTTCTATCCCTATACATCCAGATAGCCAATACAACATTAGTCAATTTGAACTAATTACCACAAGGGTGTGTAGAATCTCCCACCCTTTTCACTAGAGAAATGAAGAAACAATTAGAGAAGATTAAGTTTCCTAGTGGGTCAACTTTGATTTAGTAAGTAGATGATTTGCTTTTTAATTTCAAGAACTGTACATGACTGTATGACAATGTTTTCTGTGACTCAGCAGAATTAGGATTTAAGGTTAATAAAGACAAATTGCAGTTGTGGAAATTGCAGGTTCAATAATTGGGACATCTTATTTCAAAAGATGCTAGACAGATTCTATCTTCACATATTGCTGGGATCCAAGCTGCACCATGCTCTAGTATATTAAAACAGGTGTGAGCTTTTCTAGGATTAACAGGTTACTGTTGAAAATGAATTTCTAACTATGCAGAAATGCTAAAACCTTTGTTAGAATCATTAAAGAAGTAAACCCCTGAATCTTTACTCTAGCTGGATTATCATGAACAAACTTTTGTACAATTGAAAACATTGCTCTTAAATCCTGCAAATGGGTAGCCATATTATTCTAAGAGATTATTTCCTTTTTGTAGTGAAGCAAAATAAAAGTAGCATTAGGATTATTAGCACACTGTAAAAATGATAGTTTTAGACCTGTTACTTATTCCAGAATCAGTCTTGATCCTGCTGCTGCAGCCCTGCCCCACTTCCTTAGGCCAGTGGCTGTGATGGTGCACATAACAGACATGGTAGCTGCACTAAGTCTTGAGCATGAGTCTTAACGTGGCAGTTCCACATTCTGTAGAATCTCCATTACTGAAGACTAATTATCTATAGCACAATTGTCTAAGTATGAATTGCCTTTACTTAATAACCCTTCTATACATATTGTGAAATGTCCACCACTTAACCCTGCTTTAACACCTACAGTGGGCAAAGGACAATCTCATGATTGTATAGTTGCTACTAACACTGTGCTTCTTCCTAGGTTAGATTTGAAAGATGTTCCTTTGCAGAATCCAGATCCAATTCTTTCCATAGATGGCTCCTGTATTCAAAGGAATGATGGTGAACTCATACCAGCCTCTTCTGTTTGCATGCAAGGCAGTATTTTGTTAACTGGGCAGTTAAATGGAACTATGTCTGCTCAAGTAGCTGAACTTTTGTCGTAGCCTGTTCAGGCTATATATTTGCAGTAACTGAATGAAAATAACCTTTCTTTACAAGAGTTATTGTCTTTTCAAGATCAAACAAAGGACTCTGAGAAAAGGAGGTGGATAAGTGATGGCTGCAGTTGCTCGCCGAACTTTTTTTGTGGTACCATCTGGATGGGCGATTAGTAGCCTCCCTAAATTTCTTAAATCAGTCTGTAAAAAACTACCACCTGCCTTTCCACTGGGCAAAAAAAGCATTAATAAATCAAATTTCCTCTGACTGGTATGCCCCTCACCTCTCAAATGTTGCTCAACATTTTGTAAATACTTTTGTGATTTGTTTAAAACATAATGTATCCAAATCAGTACTTCCACCTGTTCAGTCATTGAAAAAGCCTTGGGGATCCTTTTGCTCCCTTCAGTGAAACTTAACTGAACTTCCTCAGGTGCAGAAATTTCATTATGTATTGGTAACTATAAAACACAAAGGAGTTAAAAAATGGTAAAAGCAACCAACAATACATAATAACCATTACTGGCAAATACAATATCAGCTGCAATGAGAAGAATTCAAGTCACAAAGGAAACCGCGTACAAAATATTTATTAATCGCTTTTGTCCACTGAAAACAAGGACTTCTTCAGAATCAACAATCACCTCAAGTCACTTAGTTTTATACTATCCTAAAGTGCTTTCAATTAGAAAATAAAATACATAATTAATTTCTATTAACACCATTTTAATAATTTAACATTTAAAATAAAAATTAAAAAAAATGGTATAATTTTAACCTCCTTTTCTTTAAAAATATTTTATATTGACTGAGTCATTAAGGCCAGGAAAATAATCAGCTCTCAGCCTCAGTTCCCATTCAGTCTCTTTCCTTTCCAACGTATTCTTTAAAACACCATCCCTATAGTCAAACTGAACTTGTTACAGAACATAATATAAAATGCTTGACATATTGTACAGACTGTCACATAAACTACACTTTGAGGCAAACAGTTGCAGTAATAGTGGACAACAAAAATTCTATTAATATGGGGAAAACTGATATAAGGTCCCTCAGAAATAAATATGCAAACAATTACCACATTTATATGTTCCATTAGGTTTATGAATTTCAATTGGAACAATAGTAGTGCTGTCATACTGTAATAAACTTTTAAAAGCTAAGAATACAGCATCCATGGGACCAGATGACATCCTGGGCTGTGTACTACTTGAACTATAAAATGAACTGACACCTCACCTAAGTGTCATGTTTAATCATAGCCTCACCTCAGGCTTCGTGCCCACTGAGTGGTGCAGAGCTACAGTGATCCCACTCCACAAGGGGGGCTCCACCTTGGATCCTGGGAACTACCGCCCCATCAGTCTGACGAGCCTGATCTGCAAGGGCATGGAACCCATTATCATGGAACTTATAAATAAAGACATTGGCAACCTTCAAACACTGGACCCCACCCAGATTGGGTTCGTGAAGGTCCGATCTTGTCTCCTGAACCTGATTGACTTCTTTGAATCAGTCTCCAGTGCTGTGGATGAGGGTAAGGTGGTCCACACAGCCTATCTAGACCTTGCCAAGGCTTTCAACACCATCCCCCACTCTGGAATCATGGATAAACTTACTAAGCTGGGCATAAATCCCTATGTCACTCGGGTTGCCAACTGGCTTACTGACAGAACCCAGACTGTAAAAGAAGCCAACTCCAAATCCAGCTCCAGACAAATGGCAAGTGGAGTACCTCAGGGTTCAAACCTGGGACCGCTCTTGTTTGGCATCTACTTCTCTGAAGTACAGGCCAACACTAAGGGACTCTGGCTAACAAAGTTTGCAGATGACTGAAAACTGAGAGCCATTATTGCATCCCCAAATGATGTGGATATTCTACAAAAGGGCCTGACAGAAACAGATGCTTGGTGCCAGAGCCATGGGCTCAAGCTTAATGTCAAGATATGTATAGTTATCCTCTTTGGGAAAAAAACATGTACCCATGAATTACCACATAGGTGGCAGTACACTAAACACCGAAAGTATGATGAGAGACTTAGGGACACAGGTGGACAGTGGTCTCACCTTTGATAACCATGTCACAACAGTCAGGAAATCCTTCTATGTGGCACACCTCATTACTAAGGGCTTTTCATCCAGAAAAAAGGAGGTCATTGTCCCACTGTACTCATCCCTCATTAGGCCCGTGATAGAGTACAATGCCCCATTTGGTATGTACCTCACAAGAGGTCTATATTAGAACATCGAATGTTTAATAGTTCAAATCACTAAAGGTCTACACTTAATGATCGAATTATTAAAACATTGAATGTTTATAAAAAAAAAATTAAAAGAAAAACTAAAGGGTGTAGGCAGAGGGGCAAGCCCCACACCCCCTGCTACTTAAATATATGAACTCTGAGACCACACTACATTGAAGTAAACAGAAATCTCCCCTTACAGAGATTTCCGTTTACACATTCGAGATTCTGAGCGTTCCCTATTGTCGTGTCGACAATATCAGATTCGATATTGTCGGCTTTTGACAATGTAATATAGACCCCTCACAAGACATCTGCAACAGCTGGAAAGGCCGCAGAAATATCTCACTAAAAGAATCACAGGCCTAAAGCAGATGCCCTATGCTGACCATCTAAAAAAACTCCAGCTATACTCTGTGGCACATCGTCTACTCAGAGACGATCTCTGCTTAACATACAAGGCCATGTCAAACCCTGAGCTGTTGGACATGCTCCACTTAAAGAAATCCCTATCCCTCAGAGCCACACACTCCAGGGATCTAAACCTTGTCATCACAATGAACAAAACATGCTGGAGGGATAGGTTCCTGACCCAGACACTCCCCATACTCTGGAATAGAATGCCCATACATGTCAAGCAGAGTGCCTCCTTGGCCCTCTTCAAATGGAACCTTGACGATTGGATGGGAGATAGGAAATTCACCCCAGGGATCATGTCAATCACCCAGCTAGACAGGGGTCCAGGGAAGTAAATAGTGTGGGAAGAAATATCCAGGGAATTGTTATGGCTAGGCTTGTATAGGCCCTAGGGCCGATAGCCTAGTACCAACCTATGAACCTATAAAACTAACATTCTTTTTATACATAAAATCAGGTTCACTGCCTATAACATTTTGTAATTCCTTATTACCTTTTATTATTTCCAGTTATTTCTAATTTTGTGTATACTATTGTTGTCTAAAGACATGTCTAGAAAACATGTTGGCTTAATTGCCATATGATTCCCTTCTCTACAATTAATTTTACAATTTTCCAAAGGATTAACCAAAATAGGTAAATACTGGGTATTCCTTTTGCCAAGCACCTTACTAGATGCCTCTAATAAAATTTGTTTATTATATCCACACTGTTCAAATAAAGAAACTATAAAGTCAATTTCTCTGAAGAAATCAGAAGCTGTAGTAGTTATTTTTGAAGCCCTAATCATTGGTTTTCTAGGATATTGCACTTCATAAAATAAAGGATGATTGCTTTTGCAATGTAAGTATCCATTCAAAAAAGTACTTTTCTGAAAAATGGAACTCAGTTTTATTTTCTTTAACATGCCATTCTAAAATGATATCTAAAAAAGTAACTTTAATACTTACATTTCCCAAGGTAAATTCTAAAAAAAATCAGTGCTAGAATTTAATTGTCTAACAAACATATTAACTTCATTATCTGTACCTAAAAATATAAAAAAAAAGAACAAGTAATCCACAAATCTTTTATAAAAGAGGACTTTGCTAAACAGATCACATAAAGGTAGAATTTATAATTCTCACTAACCCATAAGTAAGCTAGAGAATGATAGAATGACCACAGACCCCATCGCTACACCTTTAATTTGTTTATAATATTTCGTATTGAAAACAAAGAAATTATTATTTAAAATAAATTCTAACAAATAACGATACAAATGAATGGTTTTGTTAGGAAAATTAGTATACTTTGAAAAAAACTAACAAATTCCAAACCTACATCCTGTGGAATTCTAGTGAATAAAGAAGTAATATCAGAATTATGGATCCAACTATTATTGAATTCACGGATGTTTCTCGGAAAGTCCCAAGAATTTTTAATGTAGGAAGGCAAATGCTGAAGTAATAGATTCATAATATGATCTAAAAAGAGTGAAATAGTTTCAGTAATATTATTCAGTGCAGAAGCAATTGGTCAAAATGGGGATAGGGATTCAATCAGTCTTAGGTATACCAAACAGGCAACCTATTTGTGGTTTCTCTATAACTAAATAATTATAAGTGTTTAAATAAAATTTTACCGTTCATAATAACAAACTCATATAAACAAGTATAAATAAATGTATAACTATCATGTATATCTGCCAATGAAACAGCCATATACTCATATGTAACATTTAACATGTTTTCCATAGAAATAACTTTATCAGTCTGCTTCATTATTACCAAATCTCCTCCCTTATCGGCTTTCATAAATCTAAGATATTTGTTATTCTTTAAATCAATCAATGCCTTTCTTTCACTGTCATTAAGATTGGTATAATATTTGTTAGACTTCTTAGATAAAATGTTTCTGATATCATTTTCACAACTTTGTTCAAATACCTTTAGGGTACTATGTAAAATAGGAATATAATCTGAAAGTTTTCTTAAACTAGAATTAGAAAAAAATGGTTGGTGGACTGATACATCATTAAGTAAGTCTGCCAGATTTAATTTTCTGGTATACATATCTAATTCAGTTAAAGTCTTAACTATGTTAGCTCTAAAAGTGGGAACACAATTCAAATCTAATGTTGATAAATTGGTTTGTATAAAATCAAATAGTCACACAATTATTATTGATATCACTATCCAATTTATTCTGAGTTAAATTTTTAAAAAATCCAGGAACAGATCTTTTAGCAACATTAATACTGTTAAGCAGAAAAGCACTGTTGTTATCGTAAGCCATTTTATCTCTAACAATCTTCTTATGCTTATGAAAAATAATAGTTTTTTCAAATCTCTCCAACATTGTGAAAATATTGCCATAATCAGATCGCAGAGATGGCAGTCGTCCCATTGCTTTACTGTTGTTGTCAAGTTTAAATATGTCATTGCGTAATTGGAACACCTTATTATTATTGTTCTTCACAAGCAATTTTAAAAAATCAAGACCTACTTGGGAAAAGTTAACTAACTCACCATAAAAAGCATTGGAGGTAGAACATTTGGAAATTTATAACCTGGTAGTGCAGGGGTGCTTTCTGCTGCATTTAGCCAGGTCTCTGTTACAGCACAAATGTCGATGTTCTCCATTTTATGAAGTGCTTTGAGTGAGTGCATTTTGAGGTTTAGACTTCTAGCATTGAGCAGCATGACCCTAAGATTGCACTTGTTTGTAGCTGTTATGGTGGTAATTTGGTCTTTGGAACACCACCTAAAAAAGGCACTATAGGGGTGTCAAGAGCCTTGGCCAGTCTCTGGAAGCCCAGGGATGACAGATGCAGGCCATCTCTGGCAAAGCATCGAGGCCTGTCAATCATGTCATCACAGGCAGATACTGGATCCCCTTAGAATGACACCAGAAACTTAGCCAATTCTTGAAATCAATCATTTTCTGCTTGTACTGTGGTATCATTCTGGGTGATGGTAGGATGCTGCTCAGGGCTAGGTCATACCCACCTGGGCTACATAATCCAAGAGCTCCTCCATGTCTCTTTTCATGTAGTCCAGGGAGGTATGTCTCAGGTCATTCACACCCACATGTACAATGACAGAGTCATATTTGTACCTGTTGTTGAGAGACCTGAGTGTATGCATTATGTGGCATATCCTGGCACCTGACAGGCAGCTGACTGTTACTTTATCCTTGTTCAACCTAGTGAGTGGGACATCAGAGTGCCTCACTATCGAGTCAAGTATGACTAGTGTGTTGGGCATGCTGTTTTGCCTTAGGGGCTTTGGTTGAGTGGCACACTGTTTAGGACAGTTATGTGTCTCATGATTAGTGCTGTTTTGTGGTGGTCGAGTGCGTTTCTACCTTGGAGGTCTCTGCTGTTTGTGTAGATTTTTATTGAGAGCCTCTATGAAGCTGGGTGTGTGGTTTGCGTCTTTATGTGAAGGCAGTGCTGGTGTCTGTTCTGGAGGGCTATGCGTTCCATGTGGTGTGGTGCAAGTGTTGACCTTCTCCTCTTGACAAGCTATTCTGGTCTTGATTGGAAAGTGCATGGCTTCCAATTTGGATATATAAGTGCATCTCTCGCAAGTCTGAGTGTTGGGAGGTAAGAGGAGAGGGTTATCAGGTGGTGAAGTCTCATCTGATCCTTCACCTTATATTCTTTCTTTCTTTTTTTTTTATTTTAAGAGGTTGTCTAAGCTCCTGGAAATATTAAGTAATTCCACTTTTGGTCTATTAATTTGATAACCCAAAAAGTGATTGCAATGCACAATGTGGTGCTACAGAACAACATCGCATCTGACTTTACTCTCATGTCTAAAAGAGGTATGTGTGCACTTATTCAAACATGTTGCTCTTTTTGCTGTTTTATTCCTGAGAACACTGGTGCCATCCATAGTCACCTAGAAATGATTTAGAAAGTCAGTGAATATTCACATGCCAAAGAAGCTATTAATTCCCAATGGGCATGGTTAACCAACCTTGTTTCTGGATGGGGAGGAGGGATTTTAAAGTTTTTAATGCTTATAGCTATTATAATTATCATGTTAGGCCTTTTTTGATTAAAACCTGCATTTTAAAATGATTAGAATCCAGAAAGTTGTATTAGAACTACATACAATTGAATCACTACCACTGACCATGTTTTAAAAAAAATCATAGTATAGCAGAAGATGAAATAAAGTTTTGCAAGATTTTAGGAAGATATATGATACGCTATATAAACAGTCGGGGGTATGTGAAAATAGGCATAGTGTAGAATGTACTACTACTGATGATTATTTACAGTATTCAGGTTGTGTTTTTCTTCCAGTAAGACTCATGTTTTCATTGCAACTAAGACTATATTTTTGAAACAATTGTATAAATATTGTTCATGTCAGGGATAGAAAGGAACAGCATGTGAAAAATGTCTGATAGCAAGTGAAAAAAGTGTCCATTCATTTGAAAACTTGTAGTCCTTGTCCAATCATAAAACGTCATTATGGTTTGGGTGATACTTTACAGATTCAAATGGGCGAATGTGAAGGTTGAGAAGTACAGAGAAGGGAAAATGTTATTACGTTCATTTTATTCCTAACATACTTTTCCAGCAAAATGCATTCTTGAATGTTCTTCAGTATGTATCTGTTGATTTGCTTCTTGTCTAATATTAGAAAGTGCAGACAGGGTTCAAAATGTATTAGAAAAGTATACGATTTGTTCTGAGTAGAAAGTTCAATCATGGAATTCAAAATTCGTGCCTAATATGGAATATTATAAACAAGCAGTCAGGATATCTTGGTTACCAATATTAATGCTGTAGTGTTCATTTTTAATTAGTGAGTGGTTTGTAGTTTCATAGGAGATTACTAGGCTAGTGTCAGGACCCTTACAAGCCTAATCAATGTAACCAGATTTTACCAAATATATAGCCTGTAGGGGACAAAAACATGGCATGGATTTGTGCCTGTGCATTGAGTCTCTTACAGATTTGCCCTGTCCATGTTGTTTTCACCCTGTATTTTCTTTGCTAGGAACCTCTGAGGTCACTCCAGCTGCTGTAAGTGCCTAGTCAAGTACATGCCAAATAATACATTGTACTCGATTATTGGTCTGAGTTCTGAATACAGGGAGACTATAATTTTCTTGGATCTGGATGCCATACCCTTACTTATAAGTTGTGCGACATAACAGGATTTCTCACTACTGTGGGCACATGGCGGTCAAATTTCAGGCTGCTCTCTGTCTGTATACCTAGATCTCTCACCTCACAGTCTACTCTAAGGAGTGTGCTATTGCTGTTGTCATTTACAGGGGTATTCAACTTCCCAAAGGGTATGATAATTAATTTTTTTGCATTTACTTTTAGGTTCTGGCACCAATGGCTGTTCTATGATTGTCACAATAATGTTGCTTTTAATGAAAGAAAGTATAAAAACTTATGCATACCGTAGTTCAAGGATACAGGACTCTGATTTCCCAGTCTCCCACGTATTTATTTCTCTGAGCAATAAAGGAGTTGTATTGTCTGCTGATTCATCTTGTGTGAAAGCTATTTGGCACCTCAACAACAATCTGTGAAGATTTCCTGACAACAGCCAAATGCTTAGCTAATACCTGTACTGCAGAAAATCACTTTTATTCAATTTAACTTTTATTTGTGGTGTTTGTATCACTCTGAAATTTAAATGTTAACTTCAGTATTGTTGGAGCTAGCGTCTTTCTGTGCATTAAAGTAAAATATATGTTACAGCTGCATAAGTACAGAAACTAGAGAAACTGTGTGGGAGTTGATGCACTATTCTAGTAGTAGGCAGATTATATTTGAAAACTGTTCTATTAACTGGAAATTTTATAGGCAGTATTATCTAAAATTTGTAGATTAAGCTCAATATTGTTGGATGTAGTTTCTTTTTGTTCAGTAAGGAAAACTATATGCTACAGCTGGATAGCTATGCAAACTAGATTGATGGTGTTTGTGTGCATGTGGGTGGGGTGGGGGTGATGCATTATTAATGGGGGGGTAACTAACAGGCAGATTACTTTTAAAAAGACATTATTAAATGGGACTAGAGTCTTTAGTGGAGTTAAGGGGTCGGTGCTGGCTACATCCCAAATCACATGTGCATAACCTATAGTGGTCAGTACAGTAACAGGTCAAATGGCAAAAAATAATTTGTGAGGACTTAAGACAATTTGTTGCAGTAATTTTAAAAATACTAACATACATCTTTATTATTCTCGGTGCAGGTACCCTTTGTTATTGTAACTTGCTTAGTGACTGCCTTCACAGTTGGAAACAGTGCATATTAGGAGAGAGAGGTATGGTTGCTTGATAGCTGAGGGATAACACAGATCTTTATCTAGGGCAGGAGATGAGAAGGCCAAAAATGAGTTAATGCATGAAAATGACATTACATTCATTAACTACTATAGTGTGAGGTAATAGATAAAGTTTGATTGGGTTAGAAAGTCAGCCTACTTTAAATGTCCACTGAAACAGCTTTGGCCAAGAATATTGAGACGCCAGAAAGTAGTGTAGGCAGGGCTTAATTGCAAAAATTATGCAGACTTGAGTTAATCTAATAGGCTTCTAGTTTTTTGATTTTTGTAAGGATAGCTGCAGATTAGCATTTCCTAAGGTAGATTATATCATTAATGGGCTATATCAAATGTGATAACATTTGCAAACAATACAAATATGTAACAGTAATGCATAGCTAAAAAGACTTGATCTGTTTATCAAACATTACAAATATAAAATGCATAGCTATAAGTTCACAGTTTCCTAGGTAAGCTCAAGGCCAGGTGCCCCTACAGGACATTTTAAGCCTAGCCAGTTTTCCTTTTTGTGCTCAAATTAACCTATCCCATTTGGTTAGACATTGGCTATATATTACTATATATTACCCTAATAAGAATAACTAGGATCATGCCATACAAATTTAAAGGGACCCATGCAAGAGTTAAAGCTGCCTCTGTACATCAGTAGTATAGAGGGTAGTCCTGGGGTAAATTTTCTGCTTCTCATACATAGATCCAAGTTGTACTTGAATATGGACAGGGATAAACTTTTTTATGTGGATGAAAATCTATTCCGTAGCAGTGGTATCTTCTGTGAGATATCTGTCCCTCCAACCTGTTCTGCTGATGTTGCAGATGAGATCTGGATTCCTAGACAGAGTATTTCTGATGGATTTGACTTGCTGCTGCCTCTTCTTCTTTCAGCTGCTCCTGTTAGGGGTTGCCACAGCAGATCAACTGTTTCCATTTCTTCCTGTCCTCTGCATCTTGCTCTGTCACACCAACCACCTGCATGTCCTCTCTCACCACATCCATAAACCTTATCTTAGGCCTTCCTCTTTTCCTGTTACCTGGCAGCTTCATCCTTAGCATCTTTTTCCCAATATACTCTGCATCCTTCCTCAGCACATGTCCAAACCAACGTAATCTTGCCTCTCTGGCTTTGTCTCTGTTAGAAAAATATGTATTTAAACATGTATAAAGTGCTAGTTTAAAAGCAAGTAGTATATAATGCATTTTATTCTATTTACAATATGGCAATAAGAATGATTTTACATGTAGTTGCTTGAAGCTTTGGAACTGCAGTGTGTTTGAACTCTGACCCTGGCAGTAGCTAGCCCAGCAAGCTTATGTTTCTCACTAATGATTATCTGCTGGGTCAGCAAAATTGAATGTATAAAGCATTGAATATTCTTATTCCTTCCTCTGAGATAATTGACCTTGTGAATGTATCAGAGATAAGACACAGCTGCTAAAGTAGAAGTGTATTGCCAGAGTGAACCGACCATTGTATTCGAGCTAGCCTGAGACCTTGGAAGAGTAACATTTACAGAAAGACATTATAATGAACCAGGTGCTTTGCAAGGCTGTATTATTCCCATGGGAAAACTTTTAAAATGTATAACATCAGCTTTTTCTTATGAATAGAATATTGTAGACCATAGTGATGTAGGTGCCCTGTGACTAACCACGTCAGTAAGGTGGGCACAGCCTGAATGTAAGACTATATAAAATTGTGCATTTCCTGCATCATGTCAGACAAAACTCTGTACTTGTATGGTTTTTTGCCTCCTGGTGTACACTAGTAAACTTTTGCATCTGAGCCTCCTGTGTTGTTATCATTTGTTTTTATTTAACAGTTTGGTCCTCCTTGAACCGGAATTCCCTTGGTAAGCTGCAGATCAGAGTGTATCGGTGGTTGAATACTGGACAGGAGAAGTTACCAAAAGGGTTCTTCTTGAAACACAAAGACCTCCGACTGAATTGTTGTCTTGAGAGGCTGGCCACTTTCTGATCTGCGGCCGAAGAGCGGTCTCGAACTGGTCGACCCAGGAGGCTCAGGTAGGAAAATATTTGCCTTTTTTCTGTTTTAGATCAGGGACTAGGTTACAGTAAATGTCATTGTCATAGATTTGTTATACAGATCAGGGACAAAAGGAAATTACTGTATATTTTGTCAGAGATCAGGGAAACAGAATAAGGTAGGCAGTTATTCTAGATAAACTGTGTAAGGAACTGAAATACCACGTGGTGAAAAGGGTTACGTAACATTTTTTTTAAAATGGGAAATCAGTGCACTAACAGCTTAAATCTGACGCAGAAGGTCAGGCAAAAAAACAACACCAATTAGGCATTCCTCAAGCACACAGGTGGATTGAGGAAGTAAACCGAAGGGAACAGAAAACTAAAAATGCAAAAACATTATTTTTAGACAAAGAGGATAATAATACAGTAATAGCGACGGCCCCTCCCCCCGCCCCTCAATGCCTTTTTCAGGATATGAAGCAGGAGGACAAGCTGGTCCACCTCCATGTTATCCTGAAGTTACAAGAGTACTAAAACCATTTGTTAGAGATCCTATTGAAACTAGGTCCCGGACAAGTAAAACACTAGGGGACACAGACTTATATCAAATAGGGAAAAATACACTAGAAGAAAGTGAGGAAGAAATCTGTCCACTGATCGAGGTACCAAATCCTCAGGCAGGACAGGAAGGGCAGGACCCAACTCTTCTAGTATATAGACCATGGACACCGGAAGATATTCGAAAAGCTACAGAGGGAATCCCTCATCCAAAAGTTAATTACACAAAGTTTTTACAAGATTTACAAGGTATGGGACTAAGTTACCACTTAAATGGGGAAGAAGTAAAAAAGGTGGTTAGACAGATTGTGGGTCCAGACTGGCACATGATTTGTGGCACCTGGAATCCTCGTAATGCAGAGCTTAAACCACTCCCACATAGTGACGCAGAATTAGACAACAGAGTAAAAGGTCTTACAGACCGAATTTCTAAAAAATGGAAACCTAGAGCAGATTGGACTTGCATTAATCAATGCATACAGCAAGAGAATGAAACTGTAGATGGGTACTATGGTAGATTATTGGAATGTTTCAATAACCATAGTGGTATGGCTATTCCTGAAAATCAGACACATGATACCTCATATAAACAGCAACTGAAAAATGCATTTTTGAAAGGTTGCATTGCACCTATCAGTAGCTTTATTACAAAGCATATGATAGATCATCGAACAAGTAGGCTACAAGCCTTACTTGAATATGCCAGACATGCTGAAAGACACTTTAATAGTAAAAAGAAAAGAAGACACAGGTCTTCACAGCTGAAGACGGAGCAGAGGTCTTTGTAGTACAGTCAGGTAAAAGGGTAAGAAAAATACCCAGGAAATAGACAATCTGACAAAAGGTCAGAAGATTTTGAAGAGAGAAAAAAAGAAAGGTGAGTGCTTTAAGTGCAGCAAGAAAGGACATTTAGCAAGGGATTGCAGGCTAAATAAAAAGGTGACTACAGAAAATAAAGGTGATGAGGACTGACTATATGATAGTGATAAAAATCAGAAATCATTAGGAAAGGAAAACAAACAAAGGGCAAACGTAAATGTAGTGGAAGGAACAGAGGAAGTGCAAGCAGATGTAGAGGATGAAGAAAGTGAAATTTTAGATTTGGCATTACTGAGCTTGGAGCTCTATTTGGCAGACACAAAACCGGAAGTTACACTTCTGGTGGAAGGAAGGGAAGTGAAATTCTTGTGTGACTCAGGAGCATCACGAACTTTGATACACCCTTCAAAGTTACCAGAATATTCTGAATCACCTAACTATATATTAGTGAAAGCAGCAAATGGACAGCTATATAGGGAGCCCCTCTCCCATGATATAGCAATAACTGACCCTGTTTCAGGCATGACTCAGAAAAGTAAAATTGTAGTTTCTGCAAAATGTCCAGTAAACCTACTGGGAAGAGATCTTATGCAGATATTTGGCATAGCGGTAGTCCCCACTATGCAGGGTATGGAAACACAAAGACAAATGGATACTTTTGTGGTGCAACCGGAGGGTGAAACCTTTTACTGGTACAGCCAGGACCTAGTTACGACTGGTCCAGGGGCAGTAACCGGAGAACTGATGAATGTAGCCATCAGTAAGGCCCCCTCCCTTGACACTGATCAACAGCATTTGTTACATTGTACTCTATACTACTGTAGCATGCCAGGACCTGATAAAGAATATGAGCAAGAATTGTTCAAAAATCCTGCTAACAGATTAGTATTACGAAACTTGTATTGAGATACTGAGGGAAACAGTGTAGTAAGCTGTTCACTACCTCAGGAATTCATGACACTGTACAAATCTAATAGACTACCACATGTCAGCTTGACAAAAAATAAGGATGTGAGATGGGCAGACTTAGGAGAAAAAGTAACAAGATGGGAAAAACAAACTGATTTAAAATTATCAAAACAGGGAATACAAAAACAGAAATTGAATTGGTTAACACAGACACATCCAGCTGTACACTTACAAACTAGTGAAGACAGCTGATTATCATTCTTATTAAAAGAAGAAGAAAAAGCCTTGTGTGATATACCAAACACTCTTTGGTCAACAGGTAAATCAGATGTAGGACTTATTCAAACAGCAGGACCAGTAACTATTACACCAAAATCAGCATTTAGACCACAAAAAAGACAATACCCCTTGAGGAAAGATGCAGAGCAAGGAATCGAGCCTATAATAGCAGCATTACTCAAGGAAGGAGTACTGGTAGAATCTCTTGATTCACCATGTAACACCCCTCTATTTCCTGTTAAAAAAGCAAACGGGGAATGGCGGATGGTACAGGATTTACAAGCTGTAAACAATGCAATAATACCCAGAGCACCTACGGTGCCAGACCCACACACTTTGTTGAATGATTTAAAACCACAACAAAAATATTTTACTGTGGTAGATATAAGCAATGCTTTCTTTTCAATACCTATACATCCTGATAGCCAGTATTGGTTTGCATTTACATTTCAGGGTAAAAGATATACCTATACTCGGCTACCGCAGGGATATTGTGAAAGTCCAACGATATTTGCACAAGAAATGGCAAGCAACCTGGCAGGGTTTACTCCACCAGGAGGTAGTCAGATTCTACTTTATGTAGATGACATCATGCTAGCAGCCCCCACCCAACAGCAATGCAGGGAAGATACGATAGCATTATTGAAATTTTTAGCAGCACAAGGACACAAAGTAAACAAAAGTAAGTTACAACTTTGGAGAAAACAGGTTAGATACCTAGGATATGTAATATCCAATGAAGGTAGAATATTAGACGAAGACAGAAAAACAGCGATTTTACAGGCACCCAAACCAGCAACCAAGAAGGAAATGATGTCCTTCTTGGGAACGACTAATTTTTGTCGAAGCTGGATATCAAACTATGCTTTAGAATCTGCTCCACTGGCTGATTTAATATATAAAACACCAATGGCAGCACAAGATGTATTACAATGGACACCTGAAGCAGAAACAGCTTTCTGCAGACTAAAACAATTGATAGCTTCATCACTAGTTTTAGGACTTCCAAATTGCCACAAAAGATTTTTTCAGACCGTAAATTGTAAGCAGGGATACATGACGTCAGTTTTGACGCAACAGCATGGGGATAAGCAACGCCCCATAGCTTACTATTCATCACAGTTAGATCCAGTGGCACGATCATTGCCTCACTGTGTGCAAGCAGTAGTCGCAGCTGCAATGGCAGTACAGACTTCGGCCTCAGTAGTGTTGTTCCACCCTCTCACATTGAGAGTGCCTCATGCAGTCGCGATAATTTTACTGCAAGAGAAAATAGCATATCTATCTCCTGTTAGACATCTTTCATGTATGACCATACTGCTGAGCCAACCTCATATGGTAATTGAACGTTGTACAACATTAAATCCATCAACGTTACTTCCAACTCCTGTGGATGGCACACCACACAGTTGCCTGCAGGAAATTGAGCAAATAACTTTGCCCAGACAAGACCTTACTGATATGCCCTTGGATGATGCTGAGGTGACATTTTATGTGGACGGTTCATGCAGAAAGGGTCCTACAGGGAAAAATCTAGTAGTGTATGCAGTAGTCACAGATACAGAGATTTTAGAAGCCCAACCCTTACAGCATAACCTGTCTGCTCAAGCAGCAGAACTGATAGCCTTAACACGGGCTTGTACTCTAGCGAAAGATAAATGTGTGAACATATATACTGACAGTCAGTATGCTTTCTACAGTGCATGTTTTTGCACAACAATAAAAAAATAGGGGAATGATAACATCTACTGGCAAACCGATTAATCATGCACAACTTATTTTGAACTTGTTAGATTCCATTCAGTTACCTACTAAGGTAGCTATTTGTAAATGTTTAGCTCATACAAAACAACAGGATGCAATTTCAAAAGGAAATGCAAAAGCTGATGCAGCTGCAAAGCAAGCAGCCTCAGACTCAGAAATTTTACTTTTAACCGAGGAATTACAACCCTCTGAGATTTTAGATTTAGAAATGTTAAAAACGATGCAGACATTAACTACAAAAGCTGAGAAACAAAAATGGGAGAAACGAGGTGCAATCCTCGAAAATGGACTGTATATCTCCAAAGAGAAAAAAACAATATTGCCGTCTAATTTATTTAGATATGCAGCTTTGTTGAGCCATGGACAGTGCCATGTCTCAACAGGGGGGATGGTACAGTTAGTAAATGGAATATTCCAAACATATAGATTCACAAACTTCACACAAAAATTTTGTGCAGCATGTCATATCTGTAACAAACATCATGCACAAGGAGCATTCAAACCCAAGCAAGGGAGTTTTCCTATACCACCATATCCGTTCCATACTATCTGTATGGATTTCATAGAACTAAACAAATGTGAAGGGAAAAAATAACAAATAAAACTGTTTTGCAGTTGAACTCTTTTTCAGATAAAAGACAGACCAGACCGTTGGAAGCAGTGCTGACCCCAGGGTCCTGGGTTTGGTTGAAGGTCACAAAGAGGAAGAATTGGGCGAGTCCAAAGTGGGAAGGACCGTACCAGGTACTGTTGGCGACGCCTACTGCAGTCAAAGTTGCTGAGAGGTCGTCCTGGGTCCACCTGACGCACTGTAAACCGGTAAAGAATTTTCAACTTGATAAACATTTTGTGACTGACACACAACAAAGGCAGGATGTCCAAGAGCGAAATGAGTAAAAATACAGATCAACCCCAAAGATATTGTTTAATCATCTTGCTAACTATGCATTTATTGACTATGATTGTGATGACTTTCCTTTTGTTGTGGTTCTTCCTACATAGAACCACACAAGTGAAAGTGGAGAAACATGATGAACTGTCTATAGACTGGCATCCAAACTTTAACACATACCTAGCTATGAAGCGTGTATATGTAGAGACTATGAACATTTCAAATTGCTGGGTTTGTACTGCCATACCAACAGCATATGGAGGACTGTTGATGTCTGCTGTCCCCCTGGGGATAAATGAGACTTGGGAAAATTTGCTTTTTGATACAGGTTCTGTAAGATCACAGGACAAAATTGCATTGTATTTGCCTATTACACAGAGGGGAATTGTATGTTTTTATAAGAATAACACACTCCAAGTGGGTTGGAGTAACTGTAACATAACTATATCTTATAAATGCTATATTAAAGCCAAAGATAAAGGCACTGTTTGTAACACAAATTATGATTCATATTTGAGCTTAATGAAAACAACATTAAGTGAAGTGCAGAGAAATCCTGTCTTGCATAAACAATTGTCTGTTATAGACAAAAAAATGTTTCATTCAGAGCTAACCTGCATCAGTACCAAAGTAGAAAACTGTTATTTTATTTGTGGGAAAAAAGCATACAAATGGCTACCTGAGAACTGGTCCGGCAGTTGTTTTTTGGGTTATCTGGTTCCAGCTATAAGGCATACTGCAGAATTACCTCTAGGTAAGATACGAAATGTAAGAGATGTAGCCCGAAAACCTGAAGATCCTATCGGAAAACCTGTAAATCCAATGGGAAAAATCAAAGCTGGTTGGAAGAACCATCATTCCGTGAAAGATAAAGAAAAATTGACTCATATGGACTTAAGTGACAGTGTTATATCCTGGGCTGGGATATTTCCAGCATATGGAGCAGTCAAATCGATCTGGGAGTTGAAAAAACTGTCGAAGCTTCTCAAAGTAATGAGTAACGCAACTTTTTCTGCTCTCAAACTAGTGACTGATGAACTGAATGCAATGAGAACTGTTGTGCTACAAAATCGAATGGCTCTTGATTAATGATCACCTAGAGGTAATACAGCAGGTATCGCCATGACTGAACCAGGCCCAAACCCACTGACGAACTTTTCCAGAGTCTGTTTGGTGGGTGGGGTTCTATCCTAATGAATATTTTGATTGCTATTTGTGTTGGTCTGCTCCTATTAGGAGCATGTGTCTGTTATGGATTCCCTGTATGAAAAGATTAGTCAAAGATTTTGTTGATATATCTGTAACTGAAACTTTGTACCAAGACATTGAATTGAAACTATTGATTCCAGATGAAACTTGTTCAAATATAAACTAAATGACTTGCCTAGTTAAAAGTCCTTAAAGGAGAAGGCTAGGAGACGATATAACATTGTTTATGTTTCTGAATAGAATAAAAGGTATTAAAAGGAGGGAAATGTTAGAAAAATATGTATTTAAACATGTATAAAGTGCTAGTTTAAAAGCAAGTAGTATATAATGCATTTTATTCTATTTACAATATGGCAATAAGAATGATTTTACATGTAGTTGCTTGAAGCTTTGGAACTGCAGTGTGTTTGAACTCTGACCCTGGCAGTAGCTAGCCCAGCAAGCTTATGTTTCTCACTAATGATTATCTGCTGGGTCAGCAAAATTGAATGTATAAAGCATTGAATATTCTTATTCCTTCCTCTGAGATAATTGACCTTGTGAATGTATCAGAGATAAGACACAGCTGCTAAAGTAGAAGTGTATTGCCAGAGTGAACCGACCATTGTATTCGAGCTAGCCTGAGACCTTGGAAGAGTAACATTTACAGAAAGACATTATAATGAACCAGGTGCTTTGCAAGGCTGTATTATTCCCATGGGAAAACTTTTAAAATGTATAACATCAGCTTTTTCTTATGAATAGAATATTGTAGACCATAGTGATGTAGGTGCCCTGTGACTAACCACGTCAGTAAGGTGGGCACAGCCTGAATGTAAGACTATATAAAATTGTGCATTTCCTGCATCATGTCAGACAAAACTCTGTACTTGTATGTTTTTTTGCCTCCAGGTGTACACTAGTAAACTTTTGCATCTGAGCCTCCTGTGTTGTTATCATTTGTTTTTATTTAACAGTCTCCAAACCTTCCAACCTGGGCTGACCCTCTAATATACTTATTCCTAATCCTGTCCATCCTCGTCACACCCAGTGCAAATCTTAACATCTTCAACTCTGCCACGTCAAGCTCTGACTCCTGCCTTTTTGTCAATGCCACTGTCTCTAACCCATATAACATAGCTGGTCTCACTACCCTCTTGTAGACCTTCCCTTTCACTCTTACTGGTACTCGTCTGTCACAAATCACTCCCGACACTCTTCTCCACCCACTCCATCCTGCCTGTACTCTCTTCTTCACCTCTTCCATACTCACTATTACTCTGAACTGTTGATCCCAAGTACTTAAACTCATCCACCTTTGCCACCTCTTCTCCCTGCAACCTCACCATTCCTCTATCCTCCCTCTCATTCACACACATATATTCTGTCTTAGTCCTGCTGACCTTCATTCCTCTTCTCTCTAGAGCATATCTCCACCTCTCCAGGGTCTCCTCCACCTGTTCCCTATTCTCACTACAGATCACAATGTCATCTGCAAACATCATAGTCCACGTGGACTCCTGTCTGATCTCGTCTGTCAACCTGTCCATCACCATTGCAAATAAGAAAGGGCTCAGAGCTGATCCTTGATGTAATCCCACCTCCACCTTAAACACAACTTCCTCATACAATACCACAACTCCTCTCTAGGCACCCTATTATATGCTTTCTCTAAATCCACAAAGACACAATGCAACTCTTTCTGACCTTCTCTGTACTTCATCAACATTCTCAGAGCAAACATCGCATCTGTAGTGCTCTTTCCTGGCATGAAACCATACTGCTGATCACTAATCATCACCTCCCTTCTTAACCTAGCTTCCACTACTTTTTCCCATAACTGTGATTTGACTTGCTGATGTGTAGTAAATCCATCAGTATTGGGCAGTAGGATGCCTTGTATGCCAGACACAGGTCACTTCTTTGCAGTCTGCAAGATAGAGTATAGTGACGGGGCTTTGAGCCTGTCCATGTAGGACATGTTTAGGCCTTGTATCCTTTTAGTAAGATATCTCTGTGGGCATTCCAGTTGATGCATATGTCTTGACAGATACATGCCAAAGGGACATTATATTCAATGAATGGCCTAATGAAGGCTAAGTAACGGGTGACAATGACATCCCTAGATCTAGACACAATCCCTTTGTTTATAAGCTGTGCTATATAGAAGAACTTTCTTATAACAATGGACACATGTTTGTCAAAAATTAGATCACTGTCCGCATAAGTTCATAACTCTTGAACAACTGAGACAACCCTTAGGGCCATACTGTTAATGTAGTAGTTACCTGGGATCGATGTCTTCCCAAAGATAAAATAATGCATTTTTTTGGCATTTAGTTTCAGTCCATGATTTTGGCACCAGTTATTTATTTGATACAAACCTTCTTGCAGGATAGCAGAGTCATTTGGCGATTCAATAACTGCTCGTAGCTTGCAGTCATCTGCAAATTTAGTCTTTCAGAGCCCTTTGGCACTGGCTTTTACTTCAGAAAAGTAGATGCCAAATAGGAGATGTCCCAGTATAGAACCCTAGAGGGCTTCATTGGTGACTGGTCTCTTTGTGGAGGTAATTTCTCCTATTTTGATTTCCTGCGTCCTATCTGTGACCATTTGGCAATCCAGTGGGTGACCTAGGGGTTTACTCAGTTTATTTAGCTTCTTCTACTATGCCTGCGTGAAGAAAACTTTGGCCAGGTTGAGATATGTTGTGGGTACCATTTTGCTTCATGCATTGCTTTGTAACTCTACCAGGTTAAGTAAGCATGACTTACCCTTGATGAATCCAAACTGAGATGGGTTCTGTGTCTGGAGGTTCCCTATGCCCTGATTGCTTAGTTCCATGACAAGTCCTTATATAGCTTTGCATATGAGGCTGATTAGACTTATGGGTTTGTAATTGGCTGAGTCTGTGGAAGGACCTTCTTTATACAGGGGAATGGCTGTAGCTGTTCTCCATTAACATGGTACAAAACCTGTATGGGGTTGGGGTTTGGCATAATGGTTAAGGTGTTTACCTCACAGATACAAGGTACAGGATTTGATTCTCACCTTGGGAATCATGGTTAAGCTCAAATAGGCCCTCTGAGGACATTAGCTTAGTAATCTTATGAAACTATGAACAGTGTTGTTAAGGGTGTGACTAAACTGTGCTTCATACTTTTTAAGATGCAGCCAAGGATATTGTCAGGCCCCATCGATGCAATAGTTTTATTTTTTGATAGCACTTTTAAGACTTGGTCTTCTGTGATAGCTGGAGGTGAGACAGTTTCTGGTATATCTTGAGGGACAGATGGATGGGAGAGACAGGCAAAGTTAGAGATAAATTTATCAGCCAGTAGGTCGCTATATCTTTAGCCTCAGTGTAGTTGACATTGTTCACAATCAGCTCAGCACATTGCTTCATTGAGCTTTTCAGATTACAAACATAACTAAAAAATGACTTGCTATTGTCTTCGGCTTGGGTAGCTACTTTGATCTCAGACTTGGCTTTGATGGATTTTATTAAGCTCCTGAGTTGTTTGTTTATTTCAATGACTAAGTCTCCAACATTCCGGGAATTATTGGTCTTACTTTTGGTCAAAATTATGGTTTCACCATGTGGGTTTGTTTCTGGGGTTTGCCCTGCACTTGTTCTTATGGGATACAACTCCATTTTTAATTTCCCCAAGTCTTTTGGGTTTCTAATACCATGACAGGAATGGACCTCATCCCCAAGTCAAAGTATGATTAAAGTTCATAAAATTAGTACTGTTTCAGTCTTTGATGTTAGCCAGAAGTTCTCTTCACAGCACTTGCAATGTGCCCAGTAATGACTCCTCCTACAATTCATAGGGAGTTACATGTATCGGTAGCATATCTAAGTACGATTGTAAGTCCTGCTACTATTGGAAGTCTCTGGATATCCGTCTTCCACAATGCCCTCATTTCTGCCTGCAAATCCTGACTTTGTGTCTGTCTGTAGATAGGACACTGTAGTCACTGAGTGTAGCAATTTCAGTGATCAATGCTACTTTTGTCTACTTTTCAAGGACTACTATATCTGGTTTGCTCACATCTATTTTTTGAACTGTTGGTATTAGCTGACCCTATGTGATATTTTATTTATTTATTTTACATTTGTTGACTGGGATAGTCTGACTGGATATATGTCCATTTTCAGAGGAGGCCCAGGGAGAAAAGCTCCAGATAACACAGATAGAACATAAGAGATATGAGTCAAACATACTTACAAAGCCCTCTAGTAGGTACTCACAATATACACAGTGTGTAATACTATACAAAAACAACAGGTTGCAGCAAGCTATTATGAGCAAGAGATGCGTACAATATTAATTTAAATAAGGCATTGAATAAGTAGTGGTTAATCAGGGTTAGTACAGGGACAAAGCCAGTGCTCTGTAAAATACTGTTTGAGGCCTTTTTTGAAGAGACTTAAAGAAGGTTTGAGGGTAAGGTTAGATAGAAGTGAATTCCAAGTTTTACCAACAACGTTGGCAAACAGGGAGTCTCCGGCTGAGTTAATGGCTTTGTGGGTTTGGACCAACAGTTTATTGGATGATGATAGTTGCCTTGAATTACTGTATGGCTTTATGATATTTTTGAGTGCCGGAGTATTTTCAGGGTGGTACAGAATTTTGTGTGCTACTATAAGCTGATTGAGCAGAAGTAGGCTAGGCAGTTCTAGCCACCCAAGAAGATGGAGGTTTTGACAGTGATGTGTCCTATATGTTGAACATAAGGCAAATCTGGCAATATGGTTGTAACAGTGAGAGAGTTTACCAAGTTCAGTTTTGCTAAAATTGGAGAGTATGGGGAGGCATATAGAACTGTAGATAGTAGGTGTGAGCGGGCAATTGCAGTCCTCACTAATGGAGTTAAAAAAGGTTTACTTCTATATAATGAGCCAAGCTTCTTATTAATGTTTTTTTATAGTTTTATTGATATGCAGATCAAGCCGCGGTAGTGTTGTTACCTCACAGCAAGAGGTTCTCCCGTTCGATTCTCGGCTGGAGTGCCTTCTGTGTGGAGTCTGCATGCCCTCCCCACAGTCGAGTGGTGTTTGAAAGACATGTGTAGAATGGGCATACCTTCGTTAAAGGTTGGGCATCAAGCTGGAGCCTCAGCACCCGTCAAAAAATCTACTGCCAATCATTAGCGGACCGGAGTTCCACTGTGGCGACCCCTAACCGGGGAAAGCCGAAAGAAGAACAAACGTTGATATGCAGATCAAATTTGAGATTATTGTCCACTATTACTCCTAAAAACTTAGTATGGCCATCTGGAGAGATAGGGGTACCGTTGCTGGATGTTATGTAGAAGGAAAATGGGGTGGATCTACTGGTGGGGGGTAAAGAGGAGCAGTTTAGTTTTGTTGGGATTTAACAACAGACTGTGATTAGAGAGCCAATTTTTAACTGTGTTAAATGTGTTTTGTGTTAAGGTTTGCAGGTCTAAACGGGAGGAGGCCGTACAGATCAGGGTAGAATCGTCTGCATATTGAATGCAGGTTGCATCAGGGATGGCAGTACGAAGATTGTTGATGAAGATAGAAAAGAGTAGAGGACTTAGAATAGAGCCCTGAGGGACACCAAGGGTGAGAGGAAGCAGGGTGGACAGTTTACCCTGCCATAATACAGTCTGTTGTCTGCCATCCAGATAGGATAGGAGCCACTGAATAGCATGGTTATCTAGGGAGATGGATTTTAGGGAATGGATGAGTAATTTGTGGATGACCATATCAAAGGCCATTGACAGGTCTAGAACTAGGGCTGAAGATAGCCTGTTTGTTGTTCCTATTTTGGAATATGGTATTTGTAAAAGAAAGGAGGCAGAGGTGCTGCTGTGATGTGGCCTAAAGCCATGCTGAGAGTTGGCAAGCAGACCATTCTGAATGAGACAGTCCATAAGCTGCTTATGAACACACTTCTCCATTCATTTGGCTAGTGGTGAGAGAATGGCAATGGGTGTGTAGCTGGACAGTTCTGTTGAACTTCCACCTTTGTGGTGAGGGATAACATGGGATATTTTCCAGATTGAGGGGATAGTTCCATTAGTTAGTGTTCTACTGATTAGGATAGAGATGGGGAATGCTAGGGCATCGATAGCCTTTTGTAGGTACTCTGCAGGAATGAAGTCAGCAGAAAGGGTGATGGTTTTAGTTTTTTGATAAGGGATTGAATAAAAGTGGTAGAGACAGGTGGGAAGTTAAAGCAGGGATGAGATGTGCGTGTGTTAGTGGTAGCATTAGAGTGGGTGGGAATAAGTTGGTTCCCTAAGGACTGAATAGTTTCAGTGAAAAAGTTATTAAAGGCAGTGGCAACAGTTTCTGGGGATTTATGGGTGTAGTTTGATAGGGTTGTGGTAGTAGATTATCCTGGATGAAGAAGTTGGTTAATACCTGCCCAAAACTTTTGGGGATTGTTTTGATGTTTAAATTGGAGGTTCTGGTAGTAGTTTTTTTGTCTAGCAAAATTAGGTTTTTTTTTATATTATTTCTAAGTTGATGATATCTTCATCATTTTCTGTAATGCTTTGTGGCTCATATTTTCCGTGTTTTTCAGCTATTTCAGTATTATAATGTTTGCACAATCCCCAGTGCAACAGTCTTGCCACATTATTATGCCTTTCAGTTTACAGTCCTTTTGCCATTTGTATATTACAACCAGCAACAAGATGTGAGACTGTTTTCAATTCTCTTTTACAAAACCTATATTTGTCTGTTTCTCCCACATGTTCAATTGACCTTGTAAAGAACATGTAAGTAGTCCAGTATCTTGGGCCGCCAATATTAACCTTTTGTCTTGTGGTTTAAATTCACCTCTCCTTAACCATTTATGTGTTTGATCCTGATCAACATGAGGTTGTTCCAAGAGGTTTCTATAGTTGCAACTGTATTTATGCATTTTCCACTTTTCCTGCCTTCTCATATGATCCTTCACCTTATATTCTTTCTTTTGTTTTTTGGCACATTTAGTTACTGTCTGATTTTTATCAACTTCTGGTTTGAATTCCATTCCTGCTTGACAGCGATATGCTTCTGCTAAACTAAGCAGGAAAGTTATCTTAGACTTATTCTCCTCATGTTTTAAAACTTTCACTACATCTTAGTCTTGTGATGTCAGTAGATATGAATGCAGTCCCATGACTACAGATCTATACATGTAATCAGTTTTGAGAAGGCCCATACCTCCTTTAGAATGGAGAATATATATAGTCTTGGTATACACTGAGGTTTATAAATCATATGGTAAATATGCAGCATCCTTCTTGTTTTCTTCTCCAACCAATCCAACACCATTTGGGGCCAGTCAGTCACTCCAAAACTGTAAATTAGAACAGGAAGAGCAAATGAGTTTATAGCTTGGACTTTGTTCCTAGAGGTCAACGCTGTTTGCAGTATTGTTTTCAGTACTAATTTTAGTCTTCTACCATATTCATTACTAAGTTTTATTCCCATTTGTTCACATTTTATTGTTGATCCCTCATCAATTCCCAAATGTATATACACTCCCTCTTGCTCAAGTTCTTATATATCACATTCCTGTACCAAACTGATGTTTTCTTAGTGCTGCAGCTTTCCTGCTGTAAAGGTTTCATCTGTGCAGTGGTTGACATGCTAGCATAGTGTGATAGTTTATGTTTCTGAGTATTCATTTGAGTAAACTGGGATTAGTGTGGATTTGAAGCTTGCCAACATATCACTTAGGACTAGACAGTCTGTCTTAAAAAAGTTTCTAAACATTCTTTGGGTGAAGGGGATCTCTGGTTTCAATTTTATTTCAAATGAGACTGCTTTATGGTCAGACCTTATAATTGATGAAGATACACAAGGAATGGTGCAAGATGCTCCCATATTAATAAGGGCTAGATCCAAGATGTCATTCCCCCTACTGAGTGCTCTTATTAATTGTTCCAAGCAAAAAAAAAGTAAAGACTATAAAGACTTGATCAGTTCTGGAAGAAAATAGGAGACAAGCAGCATGTACTATATTATTAAACACTGAGAACAAAATATATGGAGCTAGATGGAACTAATAACTTCTGATTACTGCCAGTACCAATGCTGTTGCTTGAGAGTATAGTGAGGTATAGCATTAAATAAATAACCAAGTGCCTATCAGAATCACATACACATCAAATCCTATATCAACTGATTTAAAAACTCATTGCAGTGTAACATTAGCAAGTACTGATACTATGCTATATTCCTGAAAACATAACTATACTGGTTTTGCAAGTTTATGTTTCTAGATCAGCAATATTTGTTAAAAAAATGCCACTTTGTAAATTAGCATAAAAACTACCAGTGAACCATGATAGAGCACCAAATGTGAACAGAAGTCAGTGGCCAGAAATAACACTGCCTGAATTAATAAGCGGTGTTTCTTTTAGTCTCATATCAGCATTATTTATTAAACATATACAAATTTTGTTTGTAAATTAGCAGTACTACTGACTGTTAAAGCATGAAATGTAAATAGAAATCTGTGGTCAGAAATAACTAATTTATGTTAAGGCACCAAATGCAAACAAATCTGTGGTCAGAAATTACACTGCCCAAAATAATCATGTGTGTTTATTTTTGTCTCTGAATTAGCTAGCAGTCACAATCAAACCACTGAAGTGAAGAAAAAATGCCAACAAACTTAAGCAGCAAAATTCAATCTAGCAGAGCAATGCTCACTTCATTAGAAGCCAAATAAAACATTAAAGCAATCCCTAGCATTGCAAAAATATGTTAAACATAATTTAAATAAGCAGCTATGCTTTTGCAAGTACAGAAAATACAGCGTTAGAGTGCAAAAACAGCTCATAGGTTCATAGGTGTCTACTAGGCTAATGGCCCTGGAGCCTTTATAAGCCTAGCCCCCCAAAAAATTGCCCAGGCAGAATGCCACCTGATGTTAGTTCACGGTGCCCATATCCAGTAGGGCAACTTGAATGATCCCTGGCGTGAACTTTGTTACCCATCCACTCGTCAAGATTTCTCTTAAAGAGGGCCAGCGAGGTGCTCTGCTTATCAGAATGGGAAGCTTATTCCAGAGTATGGGCAGTCTTTGGGAGATGAACCTGTCCGTCCAACATGTTCTGTTAATTGTGGTAATGATGTTGTGATGTCTGTAATGTGTGGCACGGGGGATTGGGATTTCTTTAGGTGTAGCATTTCAAGTAGGGCTGGGTTAGACATTGTTTTTTAAGTCAAGCAGAGATCACCTCTAAGTAGACGATAAGAGACTGAGAACAGCTGAAGTTTCTTGAGTCTGTCCATGTAGGACATATGTTTAAGGCCTAGGATCCTTTTGTGAGGTATTTTTGTGGCCTGTCCAGCTGTTGTAGGTGTCTGATCAGGTACATGTCAAATGTTATATTCGATGATTGGTCTAATGAGGGATGAGTAGAGAGGGATGATGACCTCTTTCTTCCTGGATGTGAAACCTTTGATTATAAGATATGCCACGTAGAAGGACTTTCTGACCACAGTGGCAATGTGGTGATCGAAGTGAGGTGGTTGTCGACCTGGGTGCCCAGATCTCTTATGGCCCCTTCAGTGTTCAGTGGGCTTCCATCAACATGGTAATTCGTGGGAACATGTCAAACGTTATATTCGATGATTGGTCTAATGAGGGATGAGTAGAGAGGGATGATGACCTCTTTCTTCCTGGATGTGAAACCTTTGATTATAAGATATGCCACGTAAAAGGACTTTCTGACCACAGTGGCAATGTGGTGATTGAAGTGAGGTGGTTGTTGACCTGGGTGCCCAGATCTCTTATGGCCCCTTCAGTGTTCAGTGGGCTTCCATCAACGTGGTAATTCGTGGGAACATGTCAAACGTTATATTCGATGATTGGTCTAGAGGGATGAGTAGAGAGGGATGATGACCTCTTTCTTCCTGGATGTGAAACCTTTGATTATAAGATATGCCACGTAGAAGGACTTTCTGACCACAGTGGCAATGTGGTGATCGAAGTGAGGTGGTTGTCGACCTGGGTGCCCAGATCTCTTATGGCCCCTTCAGTGTTCAGTGGGCTTCCATCAACGTGGTAATTTGTGGGAACTGAGTTTTTTCCGAAGGGGATGATAACGCATTTTTTGGCGTTAAGCTTCAGGCCATGGTTCCAACACCAGTCATTGGTCTCAGAGAGGCTCTTTTGTAGGATGTCTGCATCACTTGGGGAGTTGATAATGACTCCTAGCTTGCAGTCAGAGAACTTGGTCAGCCAGAGTCTTTCTGTGTTGGCCTGAACTTCTGAGAAGTAGATGCTAAACAGGAGAGGGCCCAGGACTGAGGCCTGTGGGACTCCATTCATGACTGATTGACAGTCTGACTTGGAATCTGCAACTTTCACTCTGTGGATCCTGTCTGTGAGCCAGTTTGCAACCCACATAGTGATGTAAGGATCTATGCCTAGTTTGGTGAGTTTATCAATGATACCTGAGTGGGGAATGGCATCAAAGGCCTTGGCCAGGTTGAGGTAGGCTGTATGCACTGCCTTACCCTCATCCACAGCCTTAGTGACTGCCTTGATGAAGTCAATCAGGTTCAGCAGGCAGGATCTCCCCTTGACAAAGTCAAACTGTGTGCGGTTCAGAGTTTGGAGATTGTCTTTATCTTTGTTAAGCAGGTCCATGATGATGCGCTCCATAACTTTGCATACCAGGCTCATCCGGCTAATGGGGCAATAGTTCTCAGGGTCTGTAGTTGCTCCCCCTTTATGGAGTGGGATGACTGTAGCAGTGCGCCATTCATTAGTGACATAGCCTGAGGTAAGACTGTGATTGAACAGGGCACACAGATGTGGTGCCAGTTCATTTTGTAGCTCATGTAGGACACAGCCAGGGATATTATCAGGTCCCATAGATGCTGTATTCTTGGCTGTGGACAATGCAGCTTTTACCTGTGCCACAGAAATGGTGGGTACCAGGCTTTCTTCTGGTATTGTGATAGGGCCCTTGGGGGAGGGGCTAAAGTTGGCACCGAATCTGTCGGCCACTAGGTTGCCTATATCTGTTGGCTCAGTATAGGAGGTGTCATTGTGCAATAACTCAGAGCAAATCTGGGTATTGCCTTTGAAGTTTTTGATATGGCTATAGACGGCTTTATGGTTTCTTTTGGTGTCAGCTGCAATTCTGCCTTCATAGCTGGCTTTAGAGGATCTGATAAGGGATCTCAGCTTTTTGTTGAGACTGATAAGAGAAGTTTTCCAGTCTTGTGACTTATTTTTTTTTTTTGCAACAGTTTCTTCCTTCTGTTGTAGAGTTTACTGATGGCTGGGAACCACCAGATTGGCATCCTTTTTTTTGGAGGAGAGCATCTTAGTTCTATTTGGTATGGCAAGGTCCATGCATTTGTATAGGTGAAGATATGTGAAGGCTGCCAGCCTAGCTAGACAGAATTTTGTAGATAATTCTATGTCTTTATAAATATTAATAAAAGTCATAGGCTTGTTCTCTTAAGTTTGAGAAGACTATTTTGGATGTTGAACTGCAAAAAATGTAACAGTTCACTCTGTTGTAAGAAAGCTGATAAGTCAAGCATTTTATGAATGTGCAAGCTTACTAAAAAATGTAAATGCAGAGTTTCTGTTAGCCTGGGAAACCAGAGAATTGTTAAGAATGATGTAATCTAAAATGAGTCAGCAGGATGCATTAACAATTTAAAGGACTTCCTCAGAGACAGAGAGCGAGAGCATTTTGTATTTTGTTTAAAGCTGACAACAACTCACCAGTACTCTGCTTTGCTCTATATGTAAGTTTATTTAGAACTGTGATTGGGCTTAGATATAGATAGAAAATAGAAAGTTTAGTCTAGCTGTTTTCTGTATTGATGTCAGAACTATTCTACTGTATTGTTTTAAGCATTTTCCTGTAATCTCTGAACTCTTGACTAGCACTGTGTAGTAAGAAGTATTGTCTTGTGTTTTTATTATTTATTATTAAATATTTTTAAACTTTTCAACTGTGACTGTTTTGTGTGGAGATAATTTAAGCTCTAGAGTACATTGTATGTATATAGCGATACTGTACAAAGCCACTCCAAGTAAGTGTTGCTGCTCAGTCACACTTACTATTTGGATAATAATATTGCACAGTAATAATTGGACACCCATTAATAAGGGCCTTATTAGTAGTTGGTGGCAGTGATTTCTACCTTATAGCTTGGAAGAGAAGGGGGCATAGCTGGAGAACCTGTGCCAGCCTTACCCAGGAGTGTCTGTGTGTTTGTATATAACTCATATCTTAAAGTGTGCATGTGTGTCAGCTACTTTGGCAGGGACATGACTGGTTGGACAGAGAGGGTGCTGGAGGTTTTAGCTTGACCACTAGGCTGAGATCTGGACCCTATAGCTGTGCCAGTGGGGAGTCTTATTGGAGATCTGGAGAGAAAAAGAGAAACCAGCCCCAGACTGACTGTGATCCCTGTGTGCTCTTAAGGGAAATTGTACTTTATTGTGTGTGTATTTGTTATCCTTCCCAATGTGGATGCCCCTCACTGGTGTTAGTGGTGAGGATTGAGGCTCCTTGATTACTGGGCCAGTGCACGAGAATCACATATTATTTTTCTCTTCCCCCTTAGAACTCAGGCTAGTTTTTCAAGTGTCCCTTGAGAAATGTTGCCTGAGAGGGTTAGTTCTATTTGAATATACCTTGCCCCATTCCCTGTGTTGAGAGCCCATCTGCATTGGCATTGCTACTTCCACTGTGGTGCTGCACTGACATATATGCTTGCAACCCTAGGCTTCATCTTAGCAACTTGGCATTTTGGTGGCTGGCTCTGTTTAACCATGTTGGGGGATTTGGATCTGTCACTACAGTGAATTTTATTCCATCCAGATAAGGTTGAAGTTTCTGCAGTGCCCACACTGTGGCTAGACATCCCTTTTCTACAGCTGCATAGCATTCCTCCCTGGATTGGAGCCTATGACTGAGATAAACCACTGGGTGCTCTTCTCCCTCTGAAGAAATCTGGCTAAGTACAGCCCCCACTCCATGGTTCAAAACATCCACTTGCACAACAAATTCTTTGCTGTAATCTGGACTGGCTAACATGGGGGGTGGTCCTACAAAAGCTTCTTTAAGCTTCTAGAATGCCTGCTCACATGCTGTGGTCCACACTACCTTATCTGTCCTGTTCTTCCTTGTCAGGTCTGTGAGGGAAGCAGCTATTTTACTATAACTGGAGACAAACTTTCTGTAGTACCCTGCTGTCCCTAAGAATGCCCTCACCTATGTTTTAGTAACAGGTGCAGGCCATGCCCGAATGGCTTCAACTTTGGCAGGTTCTGGCCTGATCTTACCACTCCCCACTCTATGTCCCAGGTCGGAGGCCTCTGCCATACGCACCTGACATTTGCTGGGCTTAATGGTCAACCCTGCCCTCTGTAGTCTGCCCAGCACCTCCCTGACATGTTGAAGGTGCTCTTGCCAGGAATGGCTATAGATGGCAATATCATCTAGGTAAGCAAGGGCAAACCCTCTTGTTCCTGCTAGGATATGATCTAACAGCCTCTGGAAAGTTGCTGTGGCATTTTTCATCCTAAATGGCATTTTTGTGAATTCATACAAGCCAAAAGGAGTCACAAAGGCTGACCTCTCTAGCACTGGGAGTCAAGGGCACCTGCCAGTAACCCTTGGTAAGATCAATGGTTGTGAGATACATAGCCCCACCAAATTGCTGTAGGGCCTCATCTGTCCTAGGCATGGGGTAAGCATCTGACTCTGTGTGACTATTTCATTTCCTGTAGTCCACACAGAACCTGGTGCTGCCATCCTTCTTTGGCACCAGCACCACTGGGGAGGCCCAGGGACTGCTGGACTCTTGAATTACCCCTAGTTGCAACATTTTCTCTATCTCCTCCCTCAGAGTCTGTTTGACTCTCTCAGGCACCCTATAAGAGTCTTGCCTAATAGGCCTTTGGGGTCCTGTATCCACCTGGTGCTGCACCAGGTGAGTGCACCCTGGTTTCCCAGTGAACATGTCCTCAAACTCCTGTAACACTGCTTGGATTTCTCAAACCTGGGTAGGAGATAGCTGCCGGGACACTGCTACCCCTTCCACCGAGGTGTCAGTCCGAGCCTCACTGAGGAGATCAGCCACCAGATCTCCCTCAGACTCCTCCTGCAATCCACTGCAAATACTCAGCACAAGGGCCTCCCTATCATGGTAAGGTTTCATCATGTTAACATGGTGCAATTTGTGCTCCTGCCCCCTGCCTAGCAGTTCTACCATGTAGTTAACATCACTTAACCTTTCTTACCACCTTGTAGGGTCTGTGTCTGACAGGAATGAGAACCATCACCTGCTGCCCTACAGCATACTCTCTAGCTTTAGCATTCCTGTCATACCATACCTTTTTCTGTTGTTGGGCTTCTGCCAGGTTCTCCTGGGCCAAGCCCATGAGTTCCCTGAGTCTTGTCCTGAGGTTTAGGACCTATGCCACAACAGACTCCTTGTGAGAGTCACACTCACCCTCCCACTCATCACAAATTCAATTTAGAGGTCCCCTGATCCTATGTCCATACAGCAACTCAAAGGGTGAAAAACATGTGGATTCCTGGGGAACCTCTTTGTAAGCAAACAGCTGGAGCAAATATTTGTCCCACTCCCTCTTAAACTGGTCTCCAAATGCCCGTAGCATGGACTTAATTGTAGAGTTTAACCTCTCAACCAGACCATTAGTCTGGGGATGGTAGGAGTGGTCTTCAGGTGCCTCACCCCACAGTACTTGCACGGACAAGCCAGCAGGTCTGACATGAAATTGGCACCTCTGTCAGTCAGTATTTCTTTTGGGAAACCTACACTGCTGAAAATCTCTAACAAAGCATTTGCCACCTTTTCTGCCTCAATGGAGGACAAAGCCACTCCCTCAGGGTATCTTGTAGCATAATCTACTACCACTAGGATATACTTTTTCCCTGTGGAACTTAAGGTACTCAGAGGCCCCACAATATCCATAGCTACCCTCTAAAATGGCTCCTCAATCACAGGCAAAGGCATCAAAGGAGATTTCATCTTGTCTCCTCCTACCTTGCCTTCCTTTTGGCACTGATCACAAGTCCTGCAGTACTCTGTTACATCTCTGGAAATTCCAGACCAATAGAAGTTCTGTATAATATGTCTCTTTGTATGCTTTATGCCCATATGACCTGCAAAGGGAATATCATGGGCTATGGCTAGAAGCACCAGACGGTAGACTCTAGGCACTACCAGCTGCTGTATCCTCTCACCTTCTAGCCCTCCCTTAGGGGCCCACTCTCTATACAGTAACCCTTTGTCCAAGTATACAGATTCACCCTTCCCTTGAGAATCAGGTGCCTCACTAGCTACCTGCCTCAAGCCTTGTAATGTAGGGTCTGAGAGCTGAGCCTGTCTTAACTATCTCTTTGTAACCCTTCCCAGCTCCCCTTCTACAGGAAGTCTGACATCCTCCAACAGTGGTGCCTCACTGTCAGCCTGGGTACTACTACTCATCTCTACCTTTGCAGTCACTCTGTCCAAGAAACATCAGTATCCACAAGCAGCTCACCTTCAGTCTCACTGCTACAGCATAGCTTCTTCCCTGACGTAACCACCTCAACAGTCCTGGCTGCAAGTATGTGGTCTATCTGGGTCTCACCCAGGCTACCAGGCCCACATGCTTGTCTCAAAGCTTGACTGCATGTAACTGCACTAACACATAGTACTACCTCATCAAAATCCTTCTGTCTCAAGACAACCTACTGTTGGCATTTTATCTTTCCCACTTACTGGCTCTCTCACCTTTTGTTCCCCACCTTGCCTCCATGAACATCTGTATGCCACATGGCCCCACTGGTTGCATTCAAAACATTTAACCCTAAGTCCTGGTCATGTACCGGGAATAGTGACTTCCCCTGATACTGGAAGATTCTATTGGTGCAGTCTGGGCTGCCCACCATGGGTTCCTTTAGACTCATGAGCAGTACTGGGGGTCCCTTTCCTGTGCAGGAATGCCCTGCTTGCTAGGTATAGGTCTCCCTTCTTCCCTAACTCATCTGAAGTAGAACATTGTCTATCAGTTAACCAGATCCTCATGTCCTCAGGCAAAGTGCTAAGGGCTTGTTCCCTCACCAAAAGTTCTGCCAGGCCTTCAAAAATGGTGATCTGACATCCACTCACCCACCTATGAAAATAAGTGCTCAGTTCAGCAACATATTCACATACACTTTCATTTGCCTTGTGTCTATGCTCATGAAACTTTTTCCTATAAGTTTCAGGTGTTTGCTTAAAAACTTCTAACAGACAATTCTTAACAGCAGTATAATCAAAAAAATCATGATCAGAGTTTAGACACAGTTATAGCTTTACCATGGAGAAAGCGGGTCAGGAACTGTTCCCAGAGCCTTTGGTTAGCATCATACCGTTTACATACCCTCTCAAACATATGAATGAAACTATCAAAATTATCCCCCTCTGTAAACTGTGGAAGAAATGTACTGACATTTTTGTGCTTTGGGATTTGGTTACTCCCTTCTCCATTACTTCCATGACTTTGGTGAAGAGTCAGCATCTCCTTTTCATGTTGCCTCTGTCTTTCCTTCTCCTCAGCTTCCAGGCATAGCAGTGTCGCATTCTCCTCAGCCTGTAGATGTCTCAGTCTCTCTGCTGTTTCTATTTCCAAATGCCTGGCCTCCAACTCAAGTCTCTTTAGCTCCAGATGGATTTTTAAGTCCTCTGCAGAAAGGTTGAGGTGTCCATTCTCTGAGTGTTGTACATCTCCACAGCTAGTCTGATTGCCCTCCTAATTGTTGTTTTCTGATGCAGCTGTGACCAAAGCTGCAATCATGTGTGCCTTAGTCAAGTTTCCATGCACCAGTCCCCTAGCCTTGCACATCTCAGCCAACTGGCTCCTTGACAGTTTGCCATACTCCTCTGCTGACATGCTTGCTTGCTCTCCCTGACTAACTAAGCTAACAAAAGAAATAAAACAATTGTGATCTGAACTCTGAATACTCACTGTGTGGCTGATTTACAGTACAAAAACACCTTCAGTGATCACTGTACACAAGCCACAGGAATTCAATATCTACACCACTACAAGCCAATTGCCAACCAATTAATATGTGGTGTGGGTATCCCACCACTGCCACCAATTAATATGTGATGCCTGTGTCCTGGCCCAGTAATCAAGGAGCCTCAATCCTCACCACTAACACCAGTGAGGGGTGTCCACATTGGGAAGGATAACAAATACAGACGCACAGTAAAGTACAATTTCCCTTAAAAGCACACAGAGATCACAGTCAGTCTGGGGCTGGTTTCTCTTTTTCTCTCCAGATCCCCAATAAGACTCCCTACTGGCACAGCTATAGGGTCCAGATCACAGCCTAGTGGTCAAGCTAAAACCTCCATCACCATCTCTGTCCAACCAGAGCTTCATGTCCCTGCCCAAGTAGCTGACACACACGCACACTTTAAGATATGAGTTATATACAAACACACAGACACTCCTGGGGAAGGCTGGCACAGGTTCTACAGCTATGTCCCCTTTTTTGCCAGGCTATAAGGTAGAAATCACTGCCACCAACCACTAATATCAGCAACTAATAAGGCCCTTACCAAAGGGTGCCCAATTATTACTGTGCAGTATTATTGTCCAAATAGTAAGTGTGACTGAGCAGCAAGACTTACTTGGAGTGGGCTTTGTACAGTATCACTATATACATGCAATATACTCTAGAGCTTAAATTATCTCTACAAAAAACAGCCACCATTGAAAGGTTTAAAAATATTTAATAATAAATAATAAAAACACAAGACAATACTTCTTATTACACAGTGCTAGTTAAGAGATCACAGGAAAATGCTTAAAATAATACAGTAGAATAGTTCTGACATCAATACAGAAAAACAGCTAGACTAAACTTACTATTTTCTATCTATATCTAAGAGCAAGCACAGTTCTAAATAAACTTACATATAGAGCAAAGCAGAGTACTGGTGAGTTGTTGTCAGCTTTAGACAAAATCTAAAATGCTCTCTTTTTGTCTCTGAGAAAGTCCTTTAAATTGATAATACATCCTGCTGACTCATTTTAGATTACATCATTGCTGGAGCCTTCCTATGTCCTGACAGAGTGCTCTTCAAACTATCTGGAGATAAATAACCTAATTACTACAGCACTCAACCTTCCTCATAAACTAGAGGAAAACAGTTTTGGTACTTACTTTCCTCACTTGCTTAGAGAAAAACAGCTCTTGTACTTACTTTCCTTACTTATCTAGAGGAAAATAGTTTTTTATTCAGGTATGTTCAATGGTCAACTCCCAGTGTTATCTCCTGTCTGATGAATCTGGGCCTCTTTGGGCAATGTAGAAATTGCCTCATGTACACAGACAACTCTCTCCTCCTACAACCCAACATTACAACCTGTGAGAGATGCACTTATCTAGCCAAACTGGAGGTAAAGCTCTCTCCAATCAAGACTGAAGTTGACAGTCAAGAGGAGAAGGTAAACACTTGCACCACACCACACTCATCACACAGTCTCACTAAATCTACACCACCAAAATCCACACATAGAAACACAAAAACATTCATGGCGGCTCTCAATAATAGTCTGCTCAAGCAACAGAGACCTCCAAAGCAGAAATGTGAGCAACCTCCACCCCCCAACACAACCCAAATGACACATAGCCTGTATAGGCTTGTATAGGCCCCAGGGCCGATAGCCTAGTACCTACCTATGAACAATTCTCTGGTTTCCCAGGCTAACAGAAACTCTACATTTACATTTCTTAGTAAGTTTGCAGCTGGTCAGGAAACTACAGCAATTAAAGACATTATATATGTAAAATTTAGCAATTAACTCTGGTCTCAAAACAATAGAAAAAAATATGCTGGTTCAGACACCACGGCTTCGAGCCCTGAGATCAAACAGTCATAAAATGCTTGACATCAGCTTTCTTACAGCAGAGTGCTCTGTTGTTACATTTTTGCAGTTCAACATCCAATACAGTCTTCTCACACTTGAGAACAAGTCTATGGCTTTTATTAATATTTACAAAGACAAAATTATCTACAAAATTCTGTCTAGCTAGGCTGGCAGCCTTCACATATCGTCGCAGTGTACATGCTCATACAGAGCATTGGTGTATGATTCGGCAATCATGCAGCTATTTTCCATTGGCATGGGTGCCGAGAAGTTAGCCACCTCTGTTTTTAGGAGCCCAAAGTCAGCTTTAGATAAGTTTTTCAGGGTGGTCAACTTAGTGGGGGCAGTAAGTGAGATGGAGATTGCCATAGGGATCATTTTGTGGTCAGATTTAACCAGGGAGCAATTGACTATAGGTGTGGAGCAACTGTTTCCCATCTTGGGGATAACCAGGTCGAGGATGTTGCTTCCTCTAGTGGGGGTCAAAATCAGCTGGTCCAGGGCATTGGAACTGATAAATTACAGAAAGCATACAGGTACTTGAATAGTTTTCCCAGTTGATGAAGGGTAGTCACCCCGTATGAGAGTATTGGGTTGGACCTTGATAGATTCCAGGCTGCTTAGAAGTGGGAGTGAGAGTCTAGGGACATGTTTGGGGTTCTGTAGCAGGCTATGACTTGTATCGCCATCTTACCCAGTGTTAGTTGTACCTGAAGTATCTTGGATGCATTATGCTGGGCTACCAGTCTAGAGGTGTGCATTTCCTTTAAGGATATGGAGATACCACTTCTTTTGGAGCTTCTGGCCGTATGCTGGGGTTGAAAGGTATGGAATGAGTTGTACCTTGGAAGTGCAGGGGGTGCTTTGTGCCTCTTTAAACGAGGTCTTCATTACAGCACAGATGTCGACATTCTCCATTTTGAGGAGAGCTTCGAGTGAATGCATCTTGAGATTTAGACTTCTAGCATTAAGTAGCATGACCCTCAGACTGCATTTGTTTGTAACTGTTACAGTGGAATTTTGGTCTTTGGAACACTGCCTAAAAAGGCATTGTAGGGGTGGCAAGAGCCTTAGCCAGTACCCAGAATGCAAGGGGTGACAGATGCAGGCCGTCTCCGGCAAAGCATCGAGGTCTGTCGATGTCACCCAAGGCAGGCAGATACTGGATCCCCTTAGAATGACACCAGAAACTTAGCCAATTGTTGAAGTCAATCATTTTCTGCTCATACTGTGGTATCATTCTGGGTGACAGTAGAATACTGTTCACGGTTAGGGTCATACCTGCCTGGGCCACATAATCTGAGAGCTCCATCACATCTCCTTTCATGTAGTCCAGGTAGGTACATCTCAGGTCATTCACACCCACATGGACAATGGCTGAGTCATATTTGTACTTGTAGAGTGACCTGAGTGCATGTGTTATGTGGCGGATCCTGGCACCTGATAAGACAACTGACTGTCACCTTCTCCTTGTTCAACCTAGTGAGTGGGACATCAGTGTGTCTCACAGTTGAGTCACCTATTATTAGTACATTGGTAAAAGTGTTTTCCCTTAAGGGCTTTGGTTGAGGGGCACACTGTGGTTGTGAGCTGTGTGTTCTTGGGTTGGTGTTGTGGTGGTCGAGTGCGTTTGTCTCGGGGGAGGTCTCTGGTTGGGTAAATTTTTATTGAGAGCCTCCGTGAAGGTGGGTGCATGGTTTGTGTTTCTGTGTTTGGGTTGTGATGGTTGGTGTTTTGGAGGGCTGTGTGTTCTATGTAGTAAGTTGCAGGTGTTGACCTTCTCCTCTTGACCAGCTAGTCTGGTCTTGGTTGGAGCATGCACTGCTTCCAGTTTGGTGATATAAGTGCATCTCTCACAGGTATGAGTGTTGGGAGGTAAGAGGAGAGGGTTGTCTGTTACATTAGACAGTTGCCACACTGTCTCAGAATGCCCAAGTGCACCAGGTTAGCAGGAGAAAGCACAAGAAAGTGTCCTACAATCATACCAGGAGGGGTGATCATAACTAATAAGTACTGGTGCTGTTACTGGGTTGGAACAGCTAGTGCTGATAGCACCTAAGTGTGCTACAATAAATGCTACAAAACCCTGTTAAAGTGCTAGCCAATTACGCTAATTGAAGTGCAAGAAGTAAAACAACAAGCACGTTCTAAGGGGAAAATTGAAGAGCAGACTTTCTGGCACCGATAATAGTTTACTTTGGTACATGAGGATTGTCTTCCTTCTCCTCCCAGGCTGATATATATTGTACCTCCTTGTAATGACATCAGGACTAAGCCAGTTGTTAAAGTCAATAATCTTTTGTTCGCATTGCATCATTCTTAATGATGGTAGAATGCTGATGAAGGCCAGATTCAGACACACATTCCAAGAAGCCCATTGTATCTTTTCTAATATGGTCCAGGGAAGTACATCTCAAGTAATTTGTATCCAAGTGCACTATGACTGTGTCATATCTGTACTTGTGGAGCAATTGCTCTCAACCAATCAGGGACAATTGTCAACAGAACCAGGGAAAAATAGGTTCATAGGCAAGTACTAGGCTATCTGCCCGAGAGCATCTATAAGCCTAACAAGAATGTGTTGGCTTTCACCGCCCCCTTAGATTAGTTCTCTGTGCCTCGATCCAGCAGAGCCATTAGTTCCCTGTGCCTTTCTCCAGCAGAGCCACTGCAGTGATCCCTGGGGTAAAGTTTCTGTTTCCCATCCACTCGTCAAGGTTTCTCTTGAAGAGTGTTAGTGGGGGCTCTGCCTAATGTAGATTGGAATCCTGTTCCAAAGCATGGGGAGTCTCTGGGACAGGAATCTATCCCTCCAGCATGTCCTATTTATCATTGTGGTGAGGTTTAGATCCCTAGATCGTGTGGCTCTTGGGGATTTGTTTTTTTTTTTAGGTGGAGCATGTCCATCAATTCTGGGTTGGACATGGCCTTGTATGTCAGGCAGAGATCACCTCTGAGTAAGCAGTATGCAACCGAGTACAGCTGGAGTTTCTTCAGTTGGGCTGCAGAGGGCATATGTTTGAGGCCAGTAATCCTCTTGGTGAGGTACTTCTGTGGTCTTTCCAGCTTTTGCAGGTGTCTTGTAAGGTACAGCCCAAATGGAGCATTGTCCTCTATGATGGGTCTGAGGAGTGATGAGTAGAGGGGCACAATAACCTCTTTTGTTCTAGATGCGAACCCTTTTGTGATTAGGTGGGACACATAGGATTTTCTAACCACCTTGGCAATATGATTATTAAAGGAGAGATTACTATTTACTTGGGTCCCCAGATCCCTTATTACATTTTCTGTATTTAGGGGACTACCACGTATGTAGTAGTTCATGTGTACTTTGTTTTTTCCAAAGGGGGTGACTATGCACGTTTTGGCATTTAGGTTGAGGCCATGATTTTGACACCAGGTATCCATTTCAGTGAGACCCTTCTGGAGGATGTCTGTATCAGCTGGAGAGTCAATTATTGTCCCTAGTTTGCAGTAGTCTGCGAACTTGGTCAGCCATAGTCCTCCTGTGCTTGCCTGTATCTCTGAAAAGTATATACCGAACAGGAGGGGCCCCAGGACTGAGCCCTGGGGGATGCCACTTGTAACTGGTTTAGAGTTGGACCTAGAGCCCGCAACTCTCACCATGCGGGTTCTATCCGTGAGCCAATTGGCAACCCATCTTGGTTTATGTTCAGGCTGGTGAGCCTGTCTATAATACCAGAATGGGGAATGGTGTTGAAAACCTTTGGGCAGTCTAGGTAGGCTGTGTGAACCTTCTTTCCCTCGTCTAAAGCCTTGGTAATTGTCTCAAAGAAGTCCACCAGGTTTAACAGGCATGATCTGCCCTTAAAGCCAAACTAGGTAGGGTCCAATGTTTGAAGGTTCCAAATGTCTCTGTTAATGAATTCCATGATAATGCACTCCATAGCCTTGCAGATCAGGCTAGTCAGGCTTATAGGGCGATAGTTTCCAGGGTCCATTGTGGCTCCACCTTTGTGGAGCAGGATAATGGTTGCTGTGTGCCTGTAGAGAGGCTGAGTTTGAACAGTGTGTTTAGGTGAGGGGGTAGTTCATTTTGGAGCTCATGCAAGAAACAGCCTGGGACACTCTGGTCCCATTGAAGCTGTATATTTGACTTTGGATAGGGCTGTTTTAACCTGTGTGTCAGTGATTCCTGGGGCACTACATTCTTTTGGTATTGTTATGGGCACTTTAGGGGGTGAGAGTGGGGTGAAGTTTTCACTAAACCTGTCTGCCAGAATGTTGGCAATATCATAACCAAGGACAATCAGGGACACTTTTAAAATATAAATATTATTAACTTGAGACATTAGCAAAAATAAGTGAATGTGAATTAATATACATTTTCCGAAGTATTTTTTTTTTAATTTAAGTGTAATTGATCACATTTTGGCAGGTGCTGCCTGTGGGAGTCATGTTGATTGATCAACAACTCTATTATCAAGTGCTTATTGATCAAAAAATGGCCGAAACAACTTTCAACGAACCTCAGGGGTATTTTTTTTGTAGGGGAAAGCCCCTCTTCACCCCCATGTGGGGGTACATTCCCCAAACATCCAAACTTAAATATACCTATCTGAGGCTGCACAACACAGGAATAAAAAAGAGAGAACCCTATTGTTGGCCAAAGCTGTTTTGCCCGACTTTCCTTGATCATTCATCACTTGCTGAAAGACCCATCACCTGCTGAAAGACCCACCAATTGACTGACATGTACCCCTGTGTGTTTGTTTTGGTTCTTGTTTTTTAGGTTACATTTAGGAAGCCTTTGTGATTTAGGTAGGTTCCTTTGAATACCTCAGCATACTTGGGTCTGTGTGTTTTGTCTGATCTGTGTGCAATTGGTTTAGTGTGGTGCTGTGTGGCACTGACAACCTGGATGTTATTTATTGTGGCATCATGTGAGAGATTCCCTCCAATAATATTATATAGCTATATCTCTCACATACTTTGTCAGTTTGTTTAGGCAATAGGTGGTTGTCAGTAAACATGAGACAATTGCTACATTGTATCAGGATGCTCATTTCAACCAAGCTGGCTATGGAGATACGATTCCTGGTGCTTGCTAATGTGGGATGAAAAGGGAAGTACTGCCTATGAGGTTTGGACTTCATTACTGGAGGTGCTATTTGTTTGGTAGTGAAAATAGTGCTGGTCTCAATTCCACTGCATGCAGATAGGAATCAATGATTCTTTGCTTCTTCTTTCATCAGAAGCAAAAGAAAAGCACCATTTCCAAGCTGTTCTCGATAAGTAGCATTAACACAGATGTTGCTAGGTTCAGTACACTTGCTAAAGTGTCCTCTTGGCAAATACCCTGGATAGAACCTACAGCAGGTGGATGCAGAAAAAACCCATGTTGCACAAAGGTCCTGACCAAAACTGAAGTCAGACCAGTCCCACGCACACTGCCCAATCAGAGACCAGCAGGAATCAATGCCTCTCTGCTTCTGCTCTCACCAGTAGAATTAATCACAGACTGGCTTCTAACAAGCATAGTCCAGGTTTTCCAGTGATTGGTAATTTCTAGGAAGTGTAGGAAAGAATGTCTGTCTGTCTACTTCTTCTCTCACAAAGACCAAAACAGAAGCCCTAATCCTTAACTGGTTCCTGTGAAACAGTTCTTAGGCTCTCCAGTAATTACCAAATTTTGCAAATTTAAAATGCAAGATGGAAAAATGAATACTCTGAATATTGCTGTGTGCACTAAGTGAGTGGGATAATATGAAACTATAGAGACTAACTCAAGCTTTAAGAGTCTTAGGTGAGAGCCTTCCCAGTTAATATTTTAGTGACAGAACAATGAGCAGATGAGATGACACTGGGAGGAGCTTCCAAAGTCAAATTTACAGTATGGGTGGACAGCTCATAAGCTACCACATTTAAAAGCACAGCAGGAACTGAGTAGTGGGATGGAAAAACTAAATGTGGTCACATTCCCAGCAGTAATCTCACAGCACTTCCAGTTAAATAGTGAAGCAGTTAAATACTTAAATAAGAAATCTCTACTTCCTCTTCCTGCTAATTAGTTAAATTTAATTTGTTTTCAATTAGTGAATGGAAAACTATTTTTTTTTCTTCCTGACCCTAGCCAAGAACTTTTAAAACTCCAAGCAATGGTGGATCAAGTATACCCTGGACTATTTTCAATCCATGGCCCCAACTTCCCTGCCACACCTTCAAAGTTGATATTTTGACACACACCCACACACACACACACACACACACACACACACACACACGCACACACGCACACACACACACACACACATTATGCAGAAGTTCTTCATAAACCACAACCTCAAGTTGTGTATAACATTTATTACACAGTTCCTGCAGTTACCACAATTCCTGATGTAAAATGTTCTAATTAATAATTATATTGGTATAAAAAGTTCAAACTGATAGGCTGAAGACAGGGCATAGGAAGGACAAAATGTCAAAAATAGCACTGCCCCATTGAGTTTAAAGCAAGCTGGTAGTGGCTTGAACCTATGAATGCCAGCCACACAGTTATACTCTCCAATAAGAAACTCCTAGTTAGTTAGCACCTACTCTTTTAATATTACTCAGGATATCCGATGGGTCAGATACTAATACTAACCACAGTAGGGACCGTGGCCGTCTTTAGGTGTGTGTGTGTGTGTGTGTGTGTGTGTGTGTGTGTGTGTGTGTGGCTTCATTTGTGCAATACCAGTGAATTCTTGATCTAGTACTAAGAACCGTCTAAACCCCCATAATCCTCAATCAAGCAGTCCCTTTCTGCTGTGACTCAGTAATGAAGGGTGCTTTCCATGTTCACATTTTTAATTTCCCTGTGCAGGGAAAGTGAATGGAGAAAGGCCATCTGTAAATGATTTCTGCTAGCTTAGTTTCATACTTCACATTCCAATTCCTGCACAAGCCTAGGAAAGGTAGTTGCTTAATATAAATGTGTAGTCATGTCTCATACAATAACACATAGCTGTGCAGAAGTACATACTGTGAGTATAAAGTAAAACATAATTTGGTGTTGGTCATTAAAAAGGATTCTGGTGGTACCCCTATAAACTGTTTCTGGATTCAGAAGTCACACAGTTTTCCCATTTACTCTTTGCTGTAATGTGTTTTTGAAACTATTCTGCACTCCTACCCTACTCTTTCCATTTGGGATCCTCTCAATGCACTGTATTCTTCTTTGTTTCTTCTCATCTTCTGGTTTCCATTTAAGATTTGGCCTATTGGAAGTTAGAGCCCATGTTGTCTCTTCCCTTTCTGCTGTAGTCCCCCACTATTTTTCTTGGCCTTTACAACTTAATTACCTGATTTCTGTTTGACCTCAACTTTCCTGTCTTTTCTATAACTATTATTTCAATATTCTTTTCACTGTGTTTCTCTTTGTCTCTCATGTTGAGCATCTAGGACTTCTTATCTGTTTCACTGCCCCCCCCCCCCGTACCCCTGTCTGCCTACCTTACTTTGCAGCCACTCATTATTTCTTCATAACTACATTGTGATTACTAAGGGACAGTTCTGGAAAAGTCCTACAATATGCTGTTTCTCATACCCACAGCTCTATGTAGGTTGGCCCTAAATGACCAATAGAAAATGAAAAGGATGCCTCTTCCTCACCTAACAAATTTGCATGCTGATAAAATAAAAACAGGCAGTAGCATCTATGCTGAAAAAAATCTTTCTTACATGCATAAAATGACTGAGCTGCATCTATGGGCTCCCCATATTTATCATTAACCAACTGGTCAGCTAACCGTATTGACCTGCTTGAACCCAGCTCACTAGGGCCCCCACGGACCTTTATCTGGCACTTGGTACCGGCACCAGTGGTGTGACATCTTTATTTTGTTACATCCAGAGGTAGAACCATTTATACTGCCATTTCTCCTTTGTGTCATTGATCATATCTAAAATCTCAGTTCATCATAATCATCATCATCAGCCCCCTTTTTCCCATTTTTGTACATGGGGTTGGGGTATCATGTTAACTGTCGCCAACTCTCTCGATTCAGTGCCACACTCCTGTCTTCTTCAACACTCATGCCTGTCACAGATCTTCTTTCACACAAACCTTCCACCTCTTTGCTGGATGTCCTTACTTCCTCTCACCTTCTTTCTGTCTGTCCCAAATCTTCCTCACCAGATTGTCTTCTGCTTTACTACACATGTGCCCAAACCACCATAATCTGTTCTCTTTGATCTTTCCTGCAATTGGAGCTACTTTGGCTTCTGCTCTTATGTCCTCATTTCTTCGTCTGTCCCACAGTGTGCATCCTACCACCTTTCTCAGGCACTTCATTTCCATCAGATCTAGCTTCTTCAACTGTTCTGCCTTTACTGCCCAGGTTTCTGTACCATACAGTAGTACTGGTCACACCACTGTCTTGTACACCTTACTTTTCAGCTTCTTTGGCATTCTTCTGTCATAGACTACACCTGATACTCTATGCCAGTTGGCTGCAGCCCCTCTGATTCTAGCTTTAATCTCTTCGTTCAGACTACCCTTCTCCTCAACTACCCCTCCCAGATACTTGAAGCTGTTTACCTGTTCCACTATCTTACCTTATATCTCTATTCTCAGCTTCTTCTGATTTCCCCAATTTGCTGCCATGACCACTGTCTTATCTGTGCTTAATTTCATCCTGTGTGCCTTTAGATTTGCATTCCATTCTCCTAGCCTTTGCTGAAGTTCTAGCTCAGAGTCTGCCTGTACTGCCACATTATCTGCATACAGTAGCTTTGTTGATTCATCCCCTCCAACCTGTTTGCTAATGTAGTCCATCGCCAGTATGAACAGAAGTGGGCTCAGAGCTGAACCCTGATGTACACCCAGTCCCACTGGGAACCTCTCTGTGAGGCCAAACACTGTTCGTACTTGAGTCATTGGGTCCTTGTACATGGCCTGCACTAATTCTACCAATGTTTCTGGAACTTCAAACCACTGCAGTACTGCCCAGATCAGCTTTCTTGGAACCTTGTCATATGCTTTCTCCAAGTCTAGGAATGCCCAGTTGGAATCTCCCAACTCTAGCTTCTTCTCAAGTATCTGTCTCAGTGCAAACATCGGGTCAGTTGTGCTGCATCCTGGTCTGAATCCAAACTGCTCATCTCCCATCTTACATTCTACTCTGCATATCCGTTTATCAGTTACCCTCTCCAGGACTTTCATGCAATGTAATAGGAGTTTGATGCCTGTGTACTGCCCACAGTTGTGGATGTCCCCTATGTCCTTGTACACTGGCATGAGTATGCTTATTCTCCAGTCATCTGAGATATGCCTTTCTCTCCACACTGCTATTAGTACCCTCAGGAGCCATTTCTTCCCAATCTCACCCAACATCTTTATCATATCTGCTGTGACCTCATCTGAGCCTGCTGCTTTCCCTGACTTCCTTACTGCTGTTCTTACTTCTTCTAGGGTGGGCTCCTGTTCTTCTCTCATTGTAGGCTGTTTCTGGGGCAGTACAGTTTCTGTGGGGTTTTCTTTATTCAGAACCTGCTGGAAATACTCAATTAGACCTCCTATAAAGAAACATGCCCTCCCTTTATTTCTTTTATGAGGGACTCTTTCATTTAACTAAATCTTACTTCATGCATTTATTAGTTATTTCAAGTGAATGTGCCAATGTATCAAGTGAATGGAAGAGTGCATTGGTCACCTTCTTCACAAGGGTTGACCATCAACTGACCCCAGGAGCTACAGATCCACCAGTCTGGCAAGTCTAATATGCAAAGCCATAGAATAAATTATCATGGAAACAATCAAAAAGGACATTGTCAACCTACAGACACTGGACCCATCCCAGTTTAGCTTTGTTATGGGAAGGATGTTCCTACTTAACCTAGTTTATTTCTTTGAGAAGGTAACCAAGGCAATGGATGAGGGTAAAACAGTGCATACCACATACCTTGACCTGGCCAAGACATTCAATACCTCATTTAGGCTCTCTGAACTAGGCACAAGTTCTTGCATAACTCTCTGGATTGCTGGCTGGTTCTCTGATAGGACCCAAGAAGTCAGGCTTGGTGATACCTCCTCCACCAACAGATCAGTCATCATCAGAGCACCTCAGGGCTCCTTGGTGGGCCTGCTCCTATTTGGCATCTGCTTCTCAGAAGTCAAGACTAATGTCAAAGGCCATTTACTTACCAACTTTGCAGACAAGTGTAAATTGGCAGCTGTCATGGGGTACCTCCATGACACGAACATCTTGAAAGAAGGTCAACACAGACAAATGACTGGTGCCAAAGCCATGGTTAAAAACACACTATCAAGTAATGCATTATAATTCCCTTTGTGAAATTATCCACCCAAGTTAATTACTCCATCAATAAAACACTCTTAAGAGTCAATCTAGTAGATAGGGATCTGGGAATGTATGTAGGCAGTAATCTGGCCTTTGAACAACATGTAACAAAGATAGTAAGAAAATCTTTCTGTGTTGCCAGCTTATAGGTAAGGGTATGGCATCCAGGTCCAAGGCATATATAGTACCACTCTACTCAGCCCTTATCAGACCCATCATTGAGTACAATGCCCCCTTTTGCATGTACCTAACCAGACACTTGCAACAGTTGGAATGCACGCAAAGGTTTCTCACCAGTAGAATCCAGGGTATAAATACCCTGTTTTATACAGATTACTTAAAGGCCTTGTGTCTGTACTCTGCATCGTACAGCCTCCTGAGAGGTGATCTATGCTTGTCTTGTTAGGCATCCTAAGATCCAGCCTTGATGGATCTTTTACACATCTGCAAAACAAACAGCACTACAAACACTAGATCTAAGGATTTGAACTTCACTTGTGACATAATAGAATGTGCTGGAGGGACAAATATGCGGCTCAAAAGATCCCTCTGTTATGGAATAGGCTCAGTATAAAACCAAAACCATGCAGATAAGGAACAGGTGCATGGCCAAAATAAGCAGAAATCCAAACATCAGGAAACCAATGGCCAGCACTCAAATGTCAGCATACAAATCTTTATTTCAGCACATGATAAATAGCCAGAATGAGAGCAATTACAGCATACCGGTTTCAGCAATAAGCCTTCTTCGGTGCAACCTTGCAGATGTTTGAGTGCTGGCCACTGGTTTCCTGTTATGGACTAGGCTCCCCATCCATATGGAGCAGAGTTCATTTCTGACGCTATTCCAAAGAAACCTTGACTATTGCATGGGAAATTGTAAATTCACCTTTGGTCTGGCTCCCATGTCTCTGACGGACAGAGGCTGTCAGTAAGTATAATGTTTTCCTGTTAACATACTCCCCACAGAAGTCCCTTCGCTACCTCCTTACTAACATATTCCTCTCCCAATAGATATCCAAGGTAGTCCAGGACAAAACTGGGCTGAGGTGTATGGCTAGGCTTATAAATGCCCTCGTGGTTGTTAACCTAGTAACAACCTATGAATCTATTCATCCATCTAAGATCCAGTTCTCCTTTTCCACTAACATGTTCCTCAGTCTGGTGCTTTTACCACATTTTTCATTCCTGCTCATGTCTCCTTCATACTCTGTCTTTCCTTCTGTCATTTTTGTTGTTACACTGTTATGCCATATCCTGCAGTCATTCTTACTCAGTATTGTGTTTTAGAATTTCCTGTTTTTTCAATTGCCAATATTGTGTCTATTACAGAGAGGAAGAAAATACTCGATACTGGGCCCATTCTAGAGAGGAAGAAAATACTGAACTACTACTACTTCTATTTCTACCACTGCTACTAGTACCACTACCACTGCTACTAGTACTACTACTATTACTGCTATTGCCACTAGTACTACTACTACTACTACTCCTGCTACAACCACTAGTGTAACAACTAGCACTCATGGGCTCCAAAACTATCTTACTCCCCCCCACAGATACTTTCAACAGCTGCCCAATGTGCCCTGAAACTGCTGCCAGCATAGCGATTTACATGACAACATTTGCATGCTGTCTGCATAACAATTACATGGAACGATTCACACCAGTGTTTTTGAGGTTACCGCATGTGCAGGCAGCCAGAAAAAAAGACAATTTGAGTAATGAATTGCCTTCTTCCTGCTGCCTGAGCTTACAGCTACCATGAACACACCTGTGTGAGTGTTTTTTGAGGCATACTGATCAACTTTTCCTTAGGAATTTTAGACAAAGTGAAAACTAACACTGGGAATGAAGGCTTAGAGACAGAACAATTTTAAAACATTGTTAATTCGTTAAAAACTTTATTAGAGCAGGTTTTGCATCAAAATGTATTTTCTCAACAATAGCATTATGAAATGGTAATCTGTGGCATTAGTAACTGTAATTTACAGCATACCTCTGATGTTTTGCTTAAGAATTCTGGACAAAGCCAAAAATAATGGGGGATAAAAGGCCAAAATCAGGGACAGATTTTTAAATACTGCTCTTATAAACTTAGAAAGCTGTTAGACTAACAGGTTTTGCATTTTCTGAAGGATATGAAGTCTCAGACTTAAATGTCTTATTATTTAGTGAACACAGTCCTTAGTAGTGTGCTAGAAAACCACACATTTTATGAGGAACACACCAAAAATATGGGGCAATAAACTGAGCAGTCTGTGAAATTCTGGAGAATTGAGAGGTATGATCCTGAGTGATTTACCAGAAAATTAAACATTTTACGAAGGACAGGGAAAAACTATTAGGGAAAAGCAGGGATGTTTTGAAAAATTTTGGGCAGTTTATTTGTTACTGTTTGTTTACCAGGTAAGTGTACAGGTCTATTGAACCCTTTCAGACACAACCTGGGATCAAGAGCAGTAAAGACAACAATTTGTACAATATTTAATTATTCATTCATTTTCTTAGAACCACATTATGCTACTCAGGATCATTATGGGGGTAGGCAGAGATTTCCTGACAAGCTATTGGAGTAAGCCATAAAAACAGTTTAGAGTCATAGATATTCCATGGCCAATGAATCTCAAGACCATTCATGCCTTGCTAGTGCCCTACCTCAGGCAATACCTCCCTTTTCCAGAAGGGCCATATCAGTCAGGCCGAGGGTAAATTTATGGATACACATTGAGTCACCGAGTATATGTTTAAAGTAAGGTAGTGAAACTGCTTAACATGTATGCTAAGTTATTACAACGGTTTGGGAGACGCTGCCTTACATTTTGCTATATGTATTTATTGGTGAAGATTTAGGCCCCTGGTTCAAGTGCTGGTGGAAATGCTGGACTTGCACAATAACAGAAGGTACGTGCAGTAAATAAGACAGAGATCTCCCCTCAAAAGTCTGTACTGAGCTGAATAAAGGGATAGGGCTTCCAGACTATCTTGTTAGCTTAGGGACCTTAGCTTAGGAACTTTTTGGGTCTTGCTAATTGTTTGATATGATTAATGAGATACACCCTTAAGGCGGCATTGTACTTGATAATTGCCCTGATCAATGTTGAGTATAAGAGAGTTATAATGTCTTTAAAATGTGATGATATTCCTTTGGCAATTAGTTGGACTAAATAAAAGGATTCCCTGACAACCATTATCAGGTGATGGTCAAAAGGGTAGAGGCTATTAGTCCAAGTACCTAGTTCCTTGACAAAATTTATTTTGTAGTGGTGTGTTGTCTACAAAAAATGATGACACTTTTTACCATTTAGTTTTCTGAGACTATTTTTCGTACACCAAGAATTTACCAGGGAGAGATCATTCAGGAGAATTTGGGTGTCAAAGGGTGGCTTAACAACAACCTCCAGTCTGCAGTCATCTGCAAACTTTGTTAGCCAAAGGTGTTAGCTGTCTACTTGGAGATATAAGAAATAAATACCAAAAAGGAGATGTCCCAGCACTGAGGCATGAGGGACACAACTGGTCACTTTCATGCATTCTGATGATGCATCTGTAACTCACACTGTATGTGTTCTATCTTTCAGTGAGTTTGCTATCCATCTTTCCACATATGGGTAGATTTTTAAAGCAATTAGCTTTTGTATGATGCCAGTATGGGGAATTGTGTTGATGACCTTTGCCTGGTCAACATACAGCCTTGTAAGCTTCTTCAAATAGGTTAAATAGGCAGGATCTACCCTTCATAAAGCCAGACTGTTGGGGTCAAGTCTAACAAGGGTCTTGATATCACAGTTTATGAGTTTAGTTATAATATACTCTATGGTTTTGCAGATGAGGCTTGTAAGGCTGAAAGGACTGTAGTTACCCAAGTCAGTTGTAAGGTCACCCTTCTGGTGGGCCATCACCATTAGGGTCTATATCACATAGTCGAACTGCAACTAGTTTGAATATGAAAATGTCGAACTCGGAAGTTCGACATGCAGTAACTTCAAACACTCAGAACAGCGATTTGTTTTCCCTGGGAAAAAAGTCGCTGTTCTGATACAAAACTAAAAACACACATACACATGTGGGGGGCTTCACCCCCACCGCCCCTACTTAAATATACCAACTCCGAGATTGCACCACAGTGGAGGAAATAGCAAAGCCGTGGAAATGGCCCACCAAATGTTTTCCCTGGGAAATAAATTTGGTGTTCTGCGCAATTTTGACATTTCGAACTTCCCAGTTCGATGTTACAGCGTTCGGACACCTGTGCATTCGAACTTATAATTTAGACCCTTACCATTACAGTGTGATACTCAACAGGGAAAATCCAGTAGCTAAACATAAGTTAAGCAGCTTGAAGACTGTGTCTTTGACAGCATTTATTAAGCAACCAGGTATAGGATATGTAGTAGGAATTAAGGTACAAAACGATTGTTGTATACCAGAAATGTGATAAAACGAAGCATCTTGCATGTTTTTTTTTCTTACCCAGATTGTCACATTGTTATAAAATGTTTTATGGAGTGTAATAAGCTTGGTTGATAAGCTTGTGATGCACTTAAATGGGGCAGCCCCTGGCAATACTGAATATTTTGCCTCTGACCTTTGATGAATTTAAACCCTAAGAAAAAGGAGACCATGGGCCCCCACCAGCATCCAGAGTTCCCCCTGCATACCCACAGTATACCCCCTACTTTCTCTCCATCCTGGCCTTCCCACACCATTCACATTATTGTTTTCTTGTTTTGTCATACCTTGTTGTAGTCTACAGATTTTTCCTGCATTCTTTCAATATAGCCGAACTGGTCAACACTGCACCATAATAAATGAAGAGGAAATAACCATATGAAGCCAGAGGTCTTAGACCCACAGAGCCACTGGTTTTCAGATGCTCTGAGTTCATATTAGAGCTTTTTTTTCAAATCGTTTGAGACAAAGATTGCCTGAACAAAAACTGTGGCTAAGAAATAGATTCATTTTTACTTTCCATTTTCGCCCTGCATTCTTTCAACACTCCCCAGATAGTCAAGATTATACTGTAATAACTGTGGAGGAAATAATATAGTTACGCCAATAATCTGGAGGCTGCTTGAACCCCAGAAGCCATGGGGACCTAGATGCAGTGAGGTACACTCCCCAGCCATTTGCTACAATTAAGACCTGGCTGAAAATCATAACTATGTAAAGAAATTCTGTCTTATTTTTCCTTTCAGGGAAGAAATAAGTTGTGCCCAAGACTTAATGATCAGAGTTGGCAAAAGTAGTTTACAATAATCTCAGAAGATAAAAGCTCACAAAGATACATTAATCATATCTGAGAATAGTGACTGCCTCCCTGTCAAAAAAACAAAACAAAAAAACAATAGTCACCTTCTGTGTATCCCAATGATGTTAGATTGAGATGAAATTGAATGGTAAATGGCCATAGTCATACTTTTCTAATTGCTGCTGTAACACATCATACTTCTTCCACCCAAAAGAAAAACAGCTTCTATGTATTTCTCCAACAACCAGAATATAACAACACATTTTAACGTGATCCAAGTTATATATTCAAGATATACTGTACCTCCTTATCCCTCAAGGTTAGCCACTTATATACACTTCTGGTGATTGCAAGAAAAGTGAAAAAAAAATATCAGTCATGTATTCCATAGGTTCATAGTTAGGTACTAGGCTATCAGCCCAAGGGCCTAAGTAAGCCTAGCCAACAAAGTTCCCTGGCTTACGCCAACCCAAGAAAGTTAATTTCCTGTGCCCCTGTTGAGCAGAGCCACTGAAGTGATTCCTGGGGTGTATTTCCTATTTCCCATCCACTCATCAAGATTTTTCTTGAAGAGTGTTAATGAGGAACTTTGCTTGACATACATGGGTAGCTTGTTTCAGAGTATGGAAAGTCTCTGGAATAGGAATCTATCCCTCCAGCAAGTCCTGTTTACTGTGGTGACAAGGTTTAGGTCTCTAGAGCATGTAGATCGAAGGGATAGGGATTTCTTTAGGTGTAGCATGTCCAACAGCTCTAGGTATGACATAGCTTTATATGTTAGGCAGAGATCACCTCAGAGTAGGTGATATGCTACAGAGTAAAGCTGGAGTTTTTTTAGATGATCCGTGTAGGGCATCTGTTTGAGGCCAGTAATTCTCTTTGTGAGGTACTTCTGTAGCCTTTCCAGCTGCTGCAGATGTCTTGTGAGGTACATTCCAAAAGGGGCGTTGTACTCTATAATGGGTATAATGAGTATCGAGTAGAGGGGAACAATGACCTCTTTTTTCCTGGATGAGAACCCTTTTGTGATGAGGTGTGCCATGTAGAAGGATTTCCTGACTACTATGGAAATGTGATTATCAAAGGAGAGACTACTGTCCACCTGGGTCCCAATGTCGCTTATCACACATTCAGTGTTAAGAAGACTGCCACCTATGTGGTAGATCATGGGTACAGAGTTTTACCAAAGGGGATAACAATGCACTTTTTGGCATTGAGCTTGAGCCAATGGCTCTGACATCAGGCATCTGTCTCAGTGAGGCCCTTCTGTAGGATGTACACATCATTTGGGGACTCTACTATAGCTCCTAGTTTGCAGTAATCTGTGAACTTTGTTAGCCAGAGGCTTTCTGTGTTAGCCTGTACTTCAGAGAAGTAGATACCAAACAGGAGAGGTCCCAAGACTGAACCCTGTGGTGCTCCACTTGTTTGAAGTCAGATTTGGAGTCTGCAACTTTTACAGTGTGGGTTCTGTCAGTTAGCCAGTTGGCAACCCATCTTGTGACATAGGGATTTATACCTAGTTTAGTGAGTTTAGCTATAATTCCAGAATGGGGGATGGTGTCGAATGCCTTGGTGATGTCAGGATAGGCTGTGTGAACCACCTCACCCTTGTCTACAGCTTTGGTGACTGCCTCAAAGAAGTCAACCATGTTCAGGAGGCAAGATCTGCCTTTCACAAAACCGAACTGGGTGGGGTCCAGAGTTTTGAGGTTACCAATGTCTTTGTTTATGAATTCCATGATGATACGTTCCATGGCCTTGCAGACCAGGCTCGTCAGGCTAATAGGGCGATAGTTCCCAGGATCAGTGTTGGCTCCCCCTTTGTGGAGTAGGATAACTGTTGCTGTGCGCCATTCAGTGGGCAGAAAGCCTGACGTGAGGCTATGATTGAACATGGTGCTTAGGTGGGGAGCCAGTTCGTTCTGAAGTTCATGTAAAATGCAGCCTGGGATGTTGTCCGGTCCCATGGATGCTGTGTTTTTGGCTTTAGAGAGTGCTGCTTTTACCTGTGAAGTTGTGATTACAGGGACTCTGTATTCTTCCTGTATAGATATAGCCCCTTTAGAGGGTGAGAGGGGGGTAAAGTTAGCATTGAACCTATTTGACAGGATGCTGGCAATATCAGTTGGTTCTGTAATTTTTGTGCCATTGTACTGTAACTCAGAGTAGATCTGGGTGTTGCCACTGAGATTCTTGACATGGCTATAGAATACTTTGTGGTTGTCCTTAGAATCCGTGGCAATCTTGTTTTCATAGCTAGCTTTGGAGGATCTTATAAGGGATTCTCAGCTTCTTGCTGAGGCTGACCAGGGAGCTCCTCCACTCATGGGATTTTACTCTCTTTTGCAACAATTTCTTCCTTCTGTTGTAGAGTTTGTTTATGGCAGGGACCACCAGATTGGCTTCCTTTTTGGGAGATAGCAGCTTGGTTCTTGGGATAGTACAATCCAGGTACTCATGTAAGTGCTTATAGAGTGCCTTTGTGTAGGATTCAGCAGTCGTAACTGTATTGTCCATCTGCATGGGTGTCATGAAGTTCGCCACTTCTGTCTTAAGAAGCATGAAGTTGGCTTTGGAGAAATGTTTTTACTGTGCTTTCCTTAATGGGTGGTGAGGGTGGGATGTGGATATCTAGGGTGATTAGCTTATGGTCGGATCTGACCAACAAGGAGTTGACTTCAGGTGTGGAACACCGGCCACTCATGTTGGTAATGACTAGGTCTAGGATACTGTTGCCCCTGGTGGGGGTGTGAATAAGTTGATCCAGGGCACTGGAATTTATGAATTCCAGAAAGCACTGAGCAAAGGAGTTGGTACATGAGTAGTTTTCCCAGTTAAGGGTGGGGTAGTTGAACTCGCCCTATATTAGGGTGTTTGGTTGAACCCTAATATTTTCCAGTATATCAAAAAAAGAGGAGTGGGATTCCTGAGGCATGGTGGGGGATCTGTAGCAAGCTACAATTTGGATTGCAGTTTTGCCCAGAGTTAGTTGCACTTGGATAACCTCGGCTGCATTATGCTGAGCAACTAGCCTGGAGGTGTGGATATCCTTAATGAATATGGACACACCTCTGCCTTTGGTGTTCTGATCCAGGTTAGATGGCCGAAGAGTGTGGTATGAGTTATAGCCTGGTAATGCAGGGGTGCTCTCTGGAGCCTTGAACCAGGTCTAAGTCACTCCACAGACCTCGATGTTCTCCATTTTAAGCAGTGCTTCGAGTGAGTACATTTTGAGATTTAGACTTCTAGCATTGAGTAGCATTACCCTCAGTTTTTGCTTGCCTGTTCCTGTTATGGTGATGAATTTGTCATTTGAGCCTTGCCTAAAAAAGGCACTATATTCCAGCCTTGTTTATAGACAGTACAAATCCCAGAAACAAGATATAGAGATCTTGTGTGCATGGTTCTGAGCTTTGATTGTGGGAAAAGTTAAAGAAATAATAACTACACTGTCACAGCCTCAAACATGCTATCGAGACCTTCTCTGCAGACCTCTGAGGTTTAATTGTGAGGAAAATTAGAGCAAGAAAGACCACACTTTTCCCCATTCTCAAACAAGTTATAGTGGCCGTCTGTGTATACCACTGAGGTTTGAGTGTGAGGGGAATTTTAATAATAAATGCACTGTTCCTAGACCCCATCACCCCCACATACAAGCTATAGTATTTTTTTTTATTTTTTTTTATTTATTTAACATTTGTTGACTGGGAATGTCCGACTAGGTTCCACAGAGCCTGTTTTCAGCGGAGGCCCGGGGAGAAATGCTCCAGATCAATGCACATATCTGAGCAGGGCCATTTGTAGGTCAGGTGGGTCCACTGCAGAAGCCTTCACTAAACCTCTGTCAGAATCCACTTCCACAAACTGAGTTCTGGATGCCCTCCTGATCTAGATCTCCTGTGACACATTTTATGTCTTATTTTTGATAGGTAATGACTTGCAGTGTGTGGATCACTGTGATTATGCTCTGAATTTGAGGAAAAGACATGCTTGTTAAGCACCATTCTGACATTGGAAAGATGCTTAACAAGCTTTTATTAAGTATCTCTATTAGTGTAAAACTGTAGTCAAACACTACTGCATTAATATCAATCAGTGGTCACCACAAAAGAGCTATGGGAAGCTGTTTAACACTTCAGTTGGATTTTTTCTAAAGTCTGGCTCAAGTGTTTAACAGTCTAAATGAAGTATTAACAACTTCCTGCCACTCTTTGGTGGTGGTTGCTCTCTGTTTGGCAACAGTAAGTATCTTACAGCACTACTGCACTTTGTCTCTAACTTTTGAATATATAGTTCCTGGATAACATACCATGTAAGTGCAACATTAGCTTCATTTATTCATGTCTATGAATTTTCTGTACATTAATTCCAAATGTAACTCATAGTTACACTATATACATCTTGCACCACAGATATGCTTATGCTATGACTGTACACAGCTAAAAAAACCTTCACCGAATATGCAGATCACTAAGTGCCCCTTTTGCCTTCCACACCCCAGACTTCTGCAGCTTCTGGCACTCCTGCTAGTACCAGTACTACTACTACTGCTTCTACTTCTACTAGTATTACTATTACTCCTACTACCACTACTACTACCACTCACTATCACATATACTACTCACTCAGTCTCCTCTCTTACTCCTCTGTCTTCCCCTTCTACTAGTACTATTTCAACTACTATTACTATTACTAATACTACTATTACTACTACAACTACTACTACCACTGCTATTATTACTAATAATAATATTGGGACACAACCTTAGTGAAAAAAAAATACAAACAGCAGAGATTGAAATATGTTTCATTTACATTCCCGTACTCCTTTATGCAAAATACTTCCACAGACCCAGACAATTGCAGATTCATCATTCTGACCACATTCATATGCAAATCCATGAAAAGACTTATCATGTAATTCATCAATCAGGACATAAAGAACCTCCAAACACTGATCCATCTCAGTTTGGATTCATCATGATCAGCTCTGGCTTATGCAACCTGGTGGATTTTTTTTTGACAAGGCTACCAAAGCAATGGATGAAGGCAATATGGTACATGCCACATAACTCGACCTGGCTAAAGCTTTTGACACAACTCCCCACTCAGGCATAGTAGAAAAGCTCAATATTCTGGGAATAAACCCTAATATCACCCACTGGATTGCCAACTGGCTCACAGATAGGACACAGATAATTAAAATAGGTGAAGTTACCTACACAGATAGACTGATCACCACTGGCATCCCCCAGGGTTCTGTGCTGGGACCTCTACTGTTTGGCATCTACTTTTCTGAAGTAAAATACAATAACAAAGGACTCCAGCTGACTAAGTTTGCAGATGGCTGCAAGGTAGGAGCAGTCATTGAATCACAAATGACTTAGCCATCCTGTGGGAAGGTTTGTTGCAAATAAATAACTGGTTTCGAGATCATGGTCTGAAAATGCATTACTGTATCCATTGGGAAGTTATCTACCCCAGAGAACTACTACATTGACAATACACCCTAAGAGATTTATTTATTTGATATTTGTTTACCGGGGTGGTCTGACTGGGTCTACAGAACCCATTTTCAGCAGCGGCCAAGGGAAAAAAGCTCCACATACAGTACAATACAAATACAGTATAATCCAATACAATAAAAATTACATTAGAAATACTATACAAAAAATAAGTTGAAAGAACAAACTGCTACAAGATGTTGCAGTATATTACCACACATCTAGACAATTCTATACAGTTAAAACATTACAGACAATAATAATCACTCTCAGCATACATGATGTAGATAGTGTCCAAAAAATAGTACGTAGGTAGTGCAATGTGTGACATTGACTGTTATAGTACATGCAAAATAGAGTTTTCATTTCAGTTAGAAAAATAGCAGCCAGAAAGTTGGTGATGCAGATAGATAGTGAGAGAGATTTAATAAGAATAGAAGCAATAAAGTCTGAGCAGTAGCTTAATGTGGTATAGAAGCGGAGAAGGATTTAGAAGAGCTTTAGGATCTTGCAGTCTGTGAGGGATTGAAATGTGACAGAAGTGGAAGACCTAAGCATTAGGCAGGCTTTATGCAGGATTAGAGCCATGTATTTTTGAGATGATTTTTTAAAGAGGCTTTGAAATGGGTTAGGCCAGGCATATACCTGGTAGCTAGAGGTAGTGAATTACAAAGTATAGAGACAGAGTATGAATACAGAGTGACCAAGTTTTCTTGTAGGTTTTGAGATAGCTAAGGGATTTTTGTCTTCTGATCATAGGGATTGATTTGGTGTGCAAGGTGTGACTAGATTGGCTAGTGCAGGGCAGGCAGTAGGCTTGAAAATAAGGTTGCGCAAGGTAGATAGCTGAATAAAGGCAAGCTGATTGGGGAGTTCAAGCCAGTTTAATTCTAGGAGTGATGTACAGTGATGTGTGTGATATTTATATTTTGTTGTAAACTTTGCAACTTTGTTGTAGCACTGTTGCAACTTGCTTAGGGTAGAAGTTTGTAAGTTAGTTAAGATAGGGGCACCATAAAGAATGGAGGGAAGTAAAAATGTTTTTGCAAGGGTAGTTTTGGTTGCTGCAGTAAAGAAATGTTTGTTTCTATACGAGTCCCAGTTTTTGATGAGTTTTTTTTATATTTGCTGTATATGGGGGTCAAATGAAAGTTTATCGTCAATGATAACAGCTAGAAGTTTGGTTTCCTGCACTATTTCTATGACAGTGTTGTCAGATACAAGGATGTTGAAATGATCAGTGACAGGGGAGGTGTTTTGGGGATGAACGAGTACTAGTTTTGTCTTCTTTGGCTTAAGAAAGAGTTGGGCATTTCTTAGCCAGGATTCGACTGCAGTAAAGGACTGTTGAGTTTTTGAAAGTAGTTCTGGTAGTGAATGAGTTCAGATTATGGTGGAATCATCGCTTCCCTATTAAATAAGCGAACATTCAATGCTTCGAATGTTGCTTTATGACAGCTAACTGTCAAATACTCCAAATCCCTGACAAACAGAACTACAATTTTTTTCCTAGGGAAGAAAATAATCGCTGGTCCGAAAAAAAAAAAAAAAGCCCAAATACAAAATAAAGTGGGGGGCTTCACCCCCACACCCCCCTACTTAAATATACCACCTCCGAGATTGCACCACAATGGAGGAAACGGCAAAGTCCCGAAAATGGACCAATGATTTTTTTTCCCTAGGAAAAATCGCTGTTCCGTTTATTCGGGATTTGGCCTTTTCGACATTTACCTGTCGACAAAGCGACATTCAAAACATTGAACGTTCGCTTAAATAATAGGGAACCGAATCATCAGCGTATTGAATGAGGATCCCAGGGCAAGAGGCAGTGTGAAGGTTGTTTGTGAAAATGTTGAAGAATAGGGGTCCTAGGATGGAGCCTTGGGGACTCCAGTAGGGTTGTGGAGAAAGGGTGAGAGTTTGTTGGACCATTTCACTGCTTGTTTATGATCCTGGAGGTAACTCTGAAACCATTTTACTGTGTTATGTGAGAAGCCAAGTTACACAGTGTGTTCAAAAGTAAGGGGTGAGACACTGTGTCAAAGGCCTAACCTTTGATAACCTAGTTGTTCAGGATTTTGGAACTTATGTGAACAGTGACCTAATTTTGGACCAACATGTCTATTGTTGTAAGAAAGTCCTTCTATATTGCACAGCTTATAAACAAAGGATTGCACTGGATCTAGGGATGTCATTGTTACCCTTAACGCAGCCCTCATTAGACTAGTCACTGAATATACTATAAAGCCCCCTTTGGCATGTATCTTTCCAGACACATGGAACAACTTAAAGTCAATAGAGATACCTTAGCCAACAAATCAGTTGAGTCCAAACTGGCCAAGTAAAAGGTTTTAATGTTAAAATGTTAGCGCTTTTGGGTAAGAACCCTTCTTCAGACAACAAACACATACTCTAAAACACTTTAAATACAGTTTAAAAATCAAATAAACAATTAAGAATAGCAAATCAATGCTTACACTTAACCCGCCTTCTCTTCAAGGCTGGTTTAAAAGGGACAGAGTTATTAAGTCCTGGATGAATATCAGCAGCCAATTGTATAATCCACTTTAGCTCTATATACTCAGTATTATTAACAATATCACCCCCCTACTACCCATTTGAAGTATCTGGGTGGGCGTCCCGACTATGTACTAATAATGATGTATTCTGTAGTGAAATAGATACCCTGGCTCAACATCTATCAGATAAAGGCTACTGTAGTCAAGTAACAGATAAAGGCAAACAAGTAGCATGCTTCCAAAGGAATAATAAGGCTAAACCTTGATTTACAGCTGATTCTTTACCAATAAGGAAGAAAGATAGGTTGTGCCGCTCTTCTGATATGAAGCCAAAGGTGATATTGTGCTACAGTAACAATATACAAGACATTAGCAATGTAATCAAACAGAATTGGAAGATTCTTAGAAGTGATGAATGCCTTATGGATAATCTAGATCTTGTACCCAGGTTTATTTATAAGTGGAATAACAGTCTTAAAGATTTGCTATGCCATGAGCCAATGCTGAATAAGCATGTTTCTAAAATAAAATGCTCCAGGGTAGGAACTTTCCCTTGTAGACATTACAAGGCCTGCACTTTTGTAAATAGTTTGAGCTACTTTGTACATCCGACTTCTCACAAGAAATATGTGTTTGATTTGTATGCTGATTGTCATACTGAGAATGCGATGTATTTGGCGCAATGCAAATTATGTCCCAGTTTTTATGTGGGGAAAACTAATTGTAAGTTTAAAACTAGAATTTTAAATCATCTACCTTTCATTAGACTTAAGGATGAATGTAATGCCTTGTATCAGCATGTTAAAAACTTTTCAGATTATACCTTTTCATTTATGGTGCTGCAGAAAGCTCAAATGGGTAGTGGGGGGGGGTGATATTGTTAATAATACTGAGTATATAGAACTAAAGTGGATTATACAATTGGCTGCTGATATTCATCTAGAACTTAATAACTCTGTCCCTTTAAAACCAGCCTCGAAGAGAAGGTGGGTTAAGTGTAAGCATTGATTTGCTATTCTTAATTGTTTAATTGATTTTTAAACAGTACTTAAAGTGTTTTAGAGTATATGTTTGTTGTCTGAAGAAGGGTTCTTACACGAAAGCACTAACGTTTTAACATTAAAACCTTTTACTTGGCCACTTTGGACTCAACTTATTTGTTTGCTGCTGTTCTTTACATTTTGTAAGAAGAGTCCTTAAGGGAAGATTAGAAGCCTTTTGTTTTGTTTTATGCTTTGGATATTGTTGCTTCTTCTTTCTGCATGGCCGAGACACTAACTGATGTGGTTGAGTTGATTATCAGCCACATAAACGAATGATGGGTACAGTTACTGAACGATTTAATTACAATGTACTTTCCTGTAATAATCCGTTGCTTAGGATGGATGTATTGGGAACTGAATTACAAGCAGATGAGCATCTTCAAGGCGAGTAACTGACAGACATTTTTTTAACTAGTAAGTCGTTTAGATAATTCCTTAAGGAAACTAAAAAGTCTGCAATGGAAGAAATTCCATCTAGAGGCATGCATGCATTATAAAATAGTACCCAGGGGTATGCGGGTGCTATACATGCCTGCCCAAGATGACAATTTTCCGGAATTGCTAGCTAAATGTCAACATATTAATGTTGACACTAGTTATCATTATATGAAGTTGCTAATAGAATTTTTTCACCGACTGAACAACAGCTAAGAGATGAGGCTAAAGAGATTCAGAATGACTTGCAGGTGCATTATACATGAGATTTGCACTTGCAAAAGATTACAGAAATGTTGAATAATTTGGCAGTCTTTGAAAGTAAATGACAGCAGACGAAAATAAGAAAGATTCAGAGAGATCATAATGACTTTTTGTCTGGCAATATCTTCACCTGGCAGCGTGACTCTCATAGAGCTGAAATAATCGTAGGAGATAAAGTTCAGTCTGTTTCTATTGCTAATACTGTGCCTGCCCCATGTTCACAGGAGATCATTGGGCACTCTAGTTTACCATCAGCTTCCATGGCAACTACAGAGATGTCATCAGTTGCTGAGAATCATCAGAATAGTGCCAGATCTTTGGCGCCGGCAAATGAGGTCATCCATTTGAACAGTCAACAAGTGGTCAGCACGGGAGCGAGACCAAAGATTTTTCATCCCTAGCCACGATGATAAACAGTTCTTTAACTTTTCCTGTATTTCCAGTACTGGTCAGGAAGAAGACAGACTACAAGAGAGGACGTTCGATCCAGAGGGAAGTGAAATGATGCAAGTTAATGAATTGACTGATTTCTTATGTGACAATTTTTTGTGCAACCGTAATGTTTTTAATTCATCTACTGTGCAATTGACAAATAGCCAAGTAGATGTTTTAAGTAAAGGTCTTTCATTTGTACCCAGTAGGGCGTCTGCATTGAATGATGTTATTATTGACTTACATTTGTTTGGAAGGAATGTTATTTTAAAAAATATGTTCATGACAGAGTGTTTACCAGAGAAACAACCACGTACTTTTATCCCCCCAATGAATCCCACTGTACGCAAGATTTATTAAATGACTTAGAGACATATTCAGTGATCTCGCCCTTGATGGTTAAGCATTTCATTCGGAGATTAGTTAGTAGGTTAAAGGTTTTAAAACATAATTGTACATTAGATGAAAATGTATTTTCATTTTTCTTTATTGAACATCCGGTGGTGCCTCTTTTTAAAGCCTTACCGAAAATACATAAAAACATCCTACCACCACCAATGAGACCCATCATCTCAGGGAGAGGATGGGTTACTGAACATCTTTCCATGTGGGTAGAGGCAAAGCTAAAATTACTGCTTGACCATTTTCCAAGAATCTTAAAAGACTCGGCACTCTTTTTATCCAGACTATATGAGACATGTCAGGAATAAGAGCTAACTAACATTATGTTAGTTATGCTGATATAAAGAATTTGTTTACAGTTATTAGTAATGCGTTTGCTCTAAAGGCGGTGAGGGAAATAATGAATGATAGAGAAATTCATGACGACAAGGCTAAAGGCTTAATTCTGGAAGCATTAAAGTTGGTTCTAGAAAATAATGTTTTTACATGCAATGGCAGTTATTATAAGCAGAATCAGGGTGTTGCCATGGGCACACACTGTGCGAATTCGTATGCGAATTTAGTACTAGCATACTGGAAACAAACACTTGTTTGGATATGAACATCATTGGAATAAGTGTATAGCATTTTATGCCAGATTTGTTGATGATATTTTTTGTTATTGGCACAGGATGCGTCTGCCTTACAGCAATTTGCTGAATATATGGAATGTACGACTGACTTCTTAAGATTTTCCCTTAATTATAGTGAGGACAAAATAGCATTTTTAGATGTAATTGTCATTAAGAATAGACAAGGAAGTTTAGATACAACTTTATATAGAAAGGACTGCTGGAGAAATCATTATTTAAACGCTCGCAGTATGCACCCCAAACATACTTTTAGTAACATAGTTCAGGGGCAATGCTATAGAGTGTCCCGACTATGTACTAATAATGATGTATTCTGTAGTGAAATAGATACCCTGGCTCAACATCTGTCAGATAAAGGCTTCTGTAGTCAAGTAATAGATAAAGACAAGCAAGTAGCATCCTTACAAAGGAATAATAAGGCTACACCTTGGTTTACAGATGATTCTTTTCCAATAAGGAAGAAAGATAGGTTGTGCTGCTCTTCTGATATGAAGCCAAAGGTGATATTGTGCTACAGTAACAATATACAAGACATTAGCAATGTAATCAAACAGAATTGGAAGATTCTTAGAAGTGGTGGATGCCTTGGGGATAAGTTAGATCCTGTATCCAGGTTCATTTATAATCAGAATAGGAATCTTAAAGATTTGCTATGCCATGAGCCAATGCTGAATAAGCAAGTTTCTAAAATAAAATTCTCCAGGGTTGGAACTTTCTCTTGTAGACATTGCAAGGCCTGCACTTTTGTAAGTAGTTTGAGCTGCTTTGTAGATCCGACTTCTCACAAGAAATATGTGTTTGATTTTTAAGCTGATTGTCATACTGAGAACGTGATATATTTGGCGCAGTGCAGATTTTGTCCATGTTTTTATGTGGGGGAAAACTAATTGTAAGTTTAAAACTAGAATTTTAAATCATCTATCTTTCATTAGTCTTAAGGATGAGCATAATGCCTTGTATCAGCATGTTAAAAACTTTTCAGATCATACTTTTTCATTTATGGTGCTGCAGATAGTTCAAATGGGTAGTGGGGGGGTGATATTGTTAATAATACTGAATATATAGAACTAAAGTGGATTATACAATTGGCTGCTGATATTCATCCAGGACTTAACTCTTTCCCTTTAAAACCAGCCTTGAAGAGAAGGTGGGTTAAGTGTAAGCATTGATTTGCTATTCTTAATTGTTTAATTGATTTTTAAACAGCACTTAAAGTGTTTTAGAGTATGCGTTTGTTGTCTGAAGAAGGGTTCTTACCCGAAAACGCTAACGTTTTAACATTAAAACCTTTTACTTGGCCACTTTGGACTCAACTTATTTGTTTGCTGCTGTTCTTTACATTTTGTAAGAAGAGTCCTTAAGGGAAGATTAGAAGCTTTTTGTTTTGTTTTATGCTTTGTAAGATACTTTACTAAATGGATATGAGGCCTAACAACATGTCTTACATGAACTGACTCAAAGCCCTGTCACTATACTTGGTATCCTACAGACTACTAAGAGGTGACCTGTGTCTGGCATAAAAGGCATCCTTTGACCCAATACTGATGGATTTACTGCACATCAGCAAGGCAAATGACATCAGAAATACTCAGAAGTATTCAGTCTAGGGCTCTAAATTTCTTCTGTAACATCAACAGAATGGTTTAGATGGGCAGGTATATTTCACACAGGATACTGGTATTGTGAGACAAACCCGCCATCCACATAAAACAAAGTTCACCCCTGCCCATATTCAAATGTAACTTAGATCTGTGGATGGGAGTCCCAAGGACTTCCCCCTGTACTACTAATGGACAGAGGCAACTTTATTCCATGCACGGGTCTCCTCAAAGTAGCTACGGTATGATTCTACTTATTCTCATTAGAGGTAATATATAATTATCGACCATGGGATGGGTAATGTCAATCTATAAGCAAATGGGATAGGTTATTTCAGGCATAAAAAGGGAAACGGGCTAGGCTTAAAATGGACAGCAAGGGCAGCTAGCCCATTACTTACCTATGAATGTATGAATTTATAAAACTGGCATCATGTTCTAGTATAATATTACACCAGTGTTAAAGAAAATAACTACCATAAATGCAAGTTCACATGAATAATAAAGAAAAACTTGGAAATATACAGCCTGTGCACTGTCATTTGCTGGTTTCAAAATGCATTTTTGATTTAAGGCAGCCCGGGGGGGTTGTATTTTGCACATGTTAGAAAAAAGCAGATGAAGTGAAAGCTACAACACTATTACATAGGCATATATACTTTTATAGCAGTTCCAAAACAGAGAAGTAAATTACATTACTATGCTCCTACTTTTTATCTAAAATGTCATTTTCTTTCTAAAGAGAAGTGTCTCAACAATTTTATATTTCTCCACAGATGCTTTTTCATGGGCATGTAACTGGAAATGTAGCAATGTCCTGTAAAACTAGAGAGATAATCTACAAATGTATTCCACTCTCTGCAAACATAAATGTTCCATTAAAAGGTGACTTTGTCAACCCAGCTATATAAGCTGCTCAAAGCATGTCATATCCAACAGGCAAGTCTTGATCTATAAACTGTTGATTTTATGATTACTCTGCAATCAAGTCTCACAGTCCCCACTTACAGAAACTATCTGTTAGTAGGATTTGACTTCTTGACTTGGATGCATTTTCATGTCATGTGGGTTGCTTGTTAAGTATTTTCAAAAAATAATAATTTACGCAAGTTATCATTTATTCAAATAGTTAAGTTGGTTCTAGAGCTGCAAAGCATGTGTTAAATCTGAAAACTTCAACTAGGCCTTGTTTATGTGTATTCTAGGAAATGCATGAAGAGAAATTCATCACTTAGGAAAGTATGTCTCACTGCATTTATCAGTATCGTACTTGAAGTGGAGGGGGATATTTTACTTTTGGAATATTGGCTGGTCTCTCTCTCACTATCTTTTTGGCAAGACAAAACAATTGCTTTCTACTGATTTGCTTGGTAAACAGTGGAGAGAGCAACAGGGTGGGTATGGTACATTTTTGAGCTTTTTGACTAGCCATACCAATGCAGTCATATTTTAGACTTTTTTTTTTTACTGAGGAAGTGGGGTGCTGCTGATTGCCTTTGCAATGTCAATGAAATAGTTATTGACATCACCAGTAGGGCCCCCTACCTTATACCTTGCCTTAGGCAGATGCAAAGGGAGCCTTGTTTGAAGTTACTAGCAGTGTCCTCCAAGCATCCAAATTAAAAAGCCTGATATGTCATCTCTCATTCATGCTTCTCCAGGCTGATGAGTCACATGACACTGGCTTAGACTACTAGTTAGGCTAGCACACAGCTGCATACCCTCTTGTTTATCTAAGTAAAACTGAAAATCCAAGAATGGTACGAGCACCCTGTTGTATACCCAACCTGTAGCCTGTAAGGGCTGCATGAGTAAACAAAAGCCAGAAAGGAGGATATTCTGGATCATGTCCCCTGGAACTATGGTCTAGGTATCTAAAATATAATGGGAGTTGTACAATTGTTGTCACTGGTTAATTAGGGCCCACCACCACACTGTCAAGTCATTGATCATATACTAGCATCTGCTCTTTGCTGAATTAGCGAGCAGAAACACTTATACATAAGGTGCTGCAGTGCAGATATAAATAAAATAAAAATGATCTAATCTTGAATACTGGCTAGCCTGATGGGCCTCCCTAAAGTCATACCTCTCAACTGTCCAGATTTTCGCAAAATGTTCAGATTTTTTACTCATATTTTTTGTTTTTTCCTCATAAAATTTGTGGTTTTCTGGCAAGTTGTTGAGAATTGAAGTCACTAAATAATGACATACATTTGAGTTTCAGACTTCATGTCCTACAGAAAATGCATGCAAACACTAATCCTGTTATTCTAGCAATTTTCTAAGTTTATAATAGCAATATTTAAGATCTGTTCCTATTTTTAGGGCTTTGCCCCACCATTATTTTTGACTTTGTCGAGATTTCTTGCTCTAAGAGGTTGAGAGGTATGCCTAAAAGTTGTGGTCCTCAGAGACTGCCTGGAATGCTCCTATAATAATCTGAAACTCCAAGAAAAAAAAACTTTAAGATAAAACAAAATCTAAAATAAAATGAACTGCAATATAAAAAGGGCAAAAAAAAAAAAGAAAAAAAAAAGGGAAGCATCCAAACCTTAAATGTAAAAATCCTATCCAAAATCCAGTGCAGTCATATACCAACAGGAGGCTATGTGATATATCATCAGGTGCCTGTATGCAGTCATATACCATCAGGAACCTGTGCGCAGTCCTATACTGGCAGGAATCTGTGCGCAGTCCTATACAGGCAGGAGTCTGTGCGCAGTCCTATACCGGCAGGAGTCTGTGCGCAGTCATATACCGGGCAGGAGCCTGTGCGCAGTCATATACTGGCAGGAGCCTGTGCGCAGTCATATACCGGCAGGAGCCTGTGCGCAGTCATATACCAGCAGGAGCCTGTGCGCAGTCTTATACCGGCAGGAGCCTGAGCGCAGTCATATACCGGCAGGAGCCTGTGTGCAGTCATATACTGGCAGTCTGTATGCAGTCATATACCGGCAGGAGCCTGTGTGCAGTCATATACCGGCAGGAGCCTGTGTGTAGTCATATACCGGCAGGAGTCCGTATGCAGTCATATACCAACAGGAGTCTGTGTGCAGTCATATACCAGCAGGAGCCTGTGTGCAGTCATATACCAGCAGGAGCCTGTGTGCAGTCATATACCAGCAGGACCAAAAATGCCAAAAGGAAGAGAAAGCACCCAGTCGAAGTAGAGGTACTGATAATGATGTATTCCACAAAAAAACGATGAATCCAAGGTCAATATAACGCTCAAAAAGATGTTTATTTAAAGACTGACAAAAAGAAACTTGCGTCGACCTAGGTTTCGTCTGTCTCCACGGACTTCTTCAGAACACAAGTGCAATTCAAAATACAAGCCGCTTAAATACCCAAAATTGCATCAATAATTAATCAATAAAAACTAATTAACCACTTGGTTAGCTATGAAAATGAAGGCAAATGTATAAATATAAGATAAAACATGTATAAAATATAGGTAATAATCATTGTAATACACCTATCAAATACAATTGTGGTAAATAAGTATATGCATATAATATACCACATGAAAAAATCACATAAACATGAATGATAAAAAAGTTTTTTTAAAAAATTCTTTAAAACACAAATTAGGATTGTAAAGCTAAAATACATGTTTCATGAATGAATATTAGAACCTCAAAAGTGTGTGGAATATATATTAAATGTTGACTTGATATGTATGTATGATTAAATAAATAAAATATATAAAAATTTCCACTACTACTAAACTCTATATATTAAATTTCCTCAATAAATTTACAAAAAATTTTTTTTTGTTGTGTATGTGTACATATATATAAATATAAATTAATGAACTCATTTAATTAAATTAATTAGATATACTTGTTAATAACCATAATATGTAGTATACGTATACAAAAGTATATGTATCATGTAAATCCATATGTAAAATTCTGTAAAAAATATATATATGAAAATATATATGAAAATTATGTAGGAAAAATATATATGTGTTAAAAAAGTACCCATATGCATACAAAAGGAAAATTATATGTGTATAGATCATTAAAAACTTATTAATCCAAAACAATCCTATTTCCCTTTAATACTGTATAACCATAAAATGGGTTTAATGCTAATATATTCATTGAGCCCGGGATGCTGATGAGCATTCAATAAAATCTGCATCCTTAATTCTGATGTGTCCAAATTATATTTAGTAGTCTTACCCTGTTGATCATATCTCATGTGTAACACTCCGAAAAACTTAAACTGATGATTTCTATATTGTTGTATATGCCTGGTTAATGCATTAGTTAACTTAGTATTTTTAATATCTGACAGATGTTCTTTTATTCTATCCCTCAGATGTCTGCTGGTTTTTCCAACACAAAAGGCGTCACACTGTTGACATACTGCAATATATATAACATTGTTAGTATAACAGTTAATATGTTGGTGAATCCCAATGGTGTGTTTGTTAACTGTTACTGTTGTACCAGTATTAATCATGTGTTTACAAACAGAACACCTGCCACATTTGAAGTTACCCATCGGTTTGTTAGATTGAATACCTACACTAACATTTATACTTTCAAACATTTCCTTAAATGACAAATCTTTCCTGTAAATATATGTAATATTCCCTTGAAAGAGATTCCCCAAAGTGTTATCCATCTTAATGAAATTCCAATTTTTCTTAACTATAGTTTTAATGACATAGGAAATGTCATTAAATGTGGTAATAAACAAAGGTATAGTATTGGAAATAAAACCTCCATTCAAGACGGTGTGAACCTTATTACCATTCGCAACTGAACATTCGTTACCATTCAATAAGGCTTTATAAAATCCATTTTGCCTTTTATTTTTTACTTCCTCAGAAATGTTTGTGCAAAAAACTTTGGGATAACCCCTATTTATAAATAATGATATAATAAACTGTATTTCATTTTCAAAGTCCACCTCCTCACTGACCATTCTGGCTGCCCTCACCATTTGTCCTTTAACCACAGCTTTTTTCTGGTGGTCGGGGTGCCAGCTATCATAGTGTAAATAAGAGTTAGAGAAGGTGGACTTTCTGTAGATGTTTGACATCAACCTATTCTTTCTTTTATCATGTGTTAACTTTATGTCCAAATAAGTAATGCTTTTCTTAATTATAACATGTGTGAACTTTAAAAACCAAACACTGCTATCCATGTACTCCAAAAAGGCGTTTAGTTCTGACTGTTCTCCATTCCAAATAATAAATAAGTCGTCCAGGAAACGACCATAAAATTTGACGTGTGTATAAAATTGGGTGTTGAACACATAATTGAGCTCCCAATAGGTCATTATGAAGTTAGCAAAACTGGGGGCACATGCTGCCCCCATAGCTACTCCACTCTTTTGTTTGTAATAAGCCCCTTCAAAAAAATAGGAAATTGTTTTTTAACACAATATCCATTAGTTTCGTTAAAACATTAATTTTATTTTGGTCATACAAATTAGTAAAAAACAACTGCTCTTCTAACCATTCAAGCCCCTTGTCATGGGGTATAACCGTGAACAGGTTACATACATCCATTGTGACAAATATGTCTCCCGTACTAAATTCAGTAGAATTAATTTTATCCAAAAAATCCCAAGAATCCTTAAGAATGTATGGGAAAGTTTCTATACCTGGCTTTAGGTGGTGATCCAAAAATTGACTGATAAAATGGGTTTTGCTGCATTTGCCATCTACTATAGGTCTGAATTGTAGATTGTCTAACCCTTTGTGAATTTTTGGAATACCAAAAATTCCACTAATAACAGGATATTCATTCTGTAAAAAACGCCATTCATTTTCATCCAACTCACCCTGATATATCATGTCATTAAGTAATATATCAATTCTTTTAAAAGCTATATTTATTTCATTTCTGCTAATCTCCACATACGTGTCTCCCATTAACATGGCATTCATATAGGAAATGTAATCCTGATGGTCCACTATAACCACTCCACTACCCTTATCTGGTTTCATTATTCTAATATTTTTAGTGGACAAAATACTTTTAAGTGTGGCTTCCTCCTTATCAGTCATATTTTTGTTGAAATTGGTGTTATATTTACTAAAAACATCCCTGATATCATTCTCTGTGACCTTTTCAAAAAAAGCCACTTTCTCATTCATAGGAGGATTATAAGTACTGGGTTTGGATATACCAGCAGGAGCCTGTGTGCAGTCATATGTCAGCAGGAGTCTGTGTGCAGTCATATGCCAGCAGGAGTCTGTGTGCAGTCATGTGCCAGCAGGAGTCTGTGTGCAGTCATATGCCAGCAGGAGTCTGTGTGCAGTCATATACCAGCAGGAGTCTGTGTGCAGTCATATACCAGCAGGAGTCTGTGTGCAGTCATATACCAGCAGGAGTCTCCCACTACTTCATACTCCGCAACACGCTACTCCACTGTATTCAGGATATCTGTTTCATCTGACACCAAAATGGGAAAAATATCTACAAACAACAAAGATGAAACCCATCATTTATTTATTTACCAGGAATTTCCAACTGGACACAGGTCCTTTTTCAGTGAAGGCCCAGGGAGAAAAGCTCAACAGAACAATAAATGAGCAGCAGAGTACATGAAGAACAATTGAATATACATACAATAGCAAATAATACATACTGCAGCAAACATTAGATATACATGCAATATGAAACACAGTAATGAACAGGTATACCAATATCTATCAAGAGGCTAGGAATAAAGGTAGGCCGTATATACAGATAGTTCTAAGCTAAAACGGATACTGTTCTAAACTCATAAACCTCAATCTTGTATACAAATATTGCACTAAACTCAAGCAGGTATAAATCAGAAGCTCCACATGAAGGTGGAACAAGCTAGAAGGGCTAATGGGATGGAAGGGGAAGATAGAGGAGTAAGAGAGGAGACTGAGTGAGTAGTATACGTGGTAGTGACAGGAAGCTAGGTGTAAGTCAGTTGGATATGTACTTGGAGTTGAGATGAAGTGAGGTAGTTAAGCATGTTCTAACAGGTCTGAGAGACTGAGTGAGGAGGGGAGGGTAAAGGGTGAGCCAGAGCCTGCAAAGGAAGGAATGCAATGATCAGATGGTGTGACGCACGGTGGCTAGGGGAGGGGAGAGGAGAGAAATGGGAGGTAAAAGGAAGGTTACTAGTTGGGATTGGTGCATGGGCATAACCAGATACTTTTTAAGTGAGTTTTTAGTACAGCTTGAAATGATTGCAAGAAGGTAATGTGGTTATAGATGGGGGAGATTGTTCCATAATCTGGATATGATGCAGGAGAATAGTGCTTCTTCCGCTGAGTTCCTGGGTTTGGTCACTAGAAGTACATTTTTGCTGCATGAGTGTGGACGTCTAGTGGAGCAGTAGGGCTGGAGAAGGTTTTGAAGGGATGGGACTTTAAGAGGATGGTTTACTAACTTGTGGGCAAGGGAGAGTTGATTCAGGTGAAGTTGAGGGAGTTTAAGCCAGTCAAGTTCTCCAAGTGAGATCCAGTGGTTGCTGCGATAAGATGCACCAGTGGTAAACTTAGCAATTTTATTGTAGCAAGCCTTGAGCTTGTTTAGGTCTGTTTTTCGAAAGCAGGTAAGTATAGGAGAGGCTTATTGTAAAGTGGGGATTAGGTGGGAATTGGCAGCAGAAATTCTGGCTTTCTTGGTGAGGAATTGTTTGTTTCTGTACAATGCACCTATAGTTTTTTGTGAACCTTTTTTATGGTAAGAGAAATGTGTGTCAAAACTGAGATTATCATCAGTCTCAACACCAAGTAGTTTGGTGTGTTCTGTTGGGGAGATGACAGTATTGTCTTTAGCTAGAATATTAAAGTGAGGGATAATTGGGTTAGATTTACTGGGTTGGAAGATAAGGAGTTTAGTTTTGCTCAAGTTGAGTAATAACTGGGCATTAGATAGCCAGTTTTCTACAGATGAAAAGGCGTCCTGTGTGATCTTGTGAGGTTCAGGTATAGTTGGAGCTGATCAGATGAGGGTGGAGTCATCTGCATACTGTATAAGAGAAGCATGCTTGGTGGCTGTGACTAGATCATTGGTGAAGAGTGAGAATAGTAGGGGACCAAGGATGGAGCCTTGGGGAACATTGAGTGTTACAGGAAGTTGAGGAGATAGGTCATTATGCCAGACAATTGATTGTTGGTGGCCAGTTGGATAGCTGTGAAACCAATCAGTAGCTGATTAGGAAAAGGATAGGTTAGTGAGAACAGAGATTAGTAGTTTGTGTGAGACCATGTCAAAAGCCTTGGATAGATCCAGAAATATAGCAGAGGAGAACAGGCCATTATTTTTATGATGAAGGATAGCATTAGAGAAAGAGAGCAAGGCAGTAGTAGTGCTGTGGTATGGCCTGAAGCCATGCTGGGTGTTGGATAGGAGGTTATTAGCTAAGAGGTAGTCTAAGACTTGAGAATGGATGCATTTCTCAAGTATCTTAGAAAGTGGAGAAAGGATGGCTATGAGGCGGTAATTGGAAAGTTCAGTGGAGGAGCCACCTTTATGGAGGGGAATGATGTGGGATATTTTCCACAGTGTGGGGACATAGCTTTCTGATAAGGACTGATTAATTAAGATAGAGATTGGATAAGCTAGAGCTTATGCTGTTATTTTTAGGTATTCAGAGGGGGGATTGTCAGCTGCAAGTTTTGTAGGCTTAAGTTTCAATAGAAGTTTTTTTATATAGGAGGTAGGCACTGATGAAAAAGAAAAGACTGTGGGCAGAATATTTGGTTTTGATGTATGGAGAGTGGATAGAGGAATGTGTTGTTTAGTCAAAGACAGAATGGTTTCTTGGTTTGATCCCGTCATGTCCCTAAATTGGTTACTGTTTAAACTTTGATTACACCATGAAATCTTATCCGTGAATATCACAGATTGGAAGGAAAAAAGAGGAGTTCCATGACCACCATAAATGTGTGCAGCTCAATGCTGAGAATGAGACATAGTTCTTGCTCCACAAATACAGGGACCAAATGATGGCACATGGTAGCAACAATGGAATTCACGATGTCGTAGTACCTTCCAGAAAACTCTCCTGACCACCTAAACATGCCTTCTCCAGGTACATAAAACACCTCTAGACAATACTGTGAACTTCAATGACCCATACAGTGTCAATGCAGGGACAATTGCTCCATTATTCCCTGGCCAGGACAGAATCCATGCTGCTTTTCCTGAATGACTGGATCAACCATCAGATGATGACACCTTCTCAAAAACCTTGCAAAAGCTTTCCAACCAAGTCCAAGAAGCATTATCTCCCTCTGTAACTGGAACCCACCCTATTGTTCCCCTTTTTTAAGATGGGGACCATCAGCACAGAGTGCTAGTCTAGAAAGTTACTATCTCCATCTTTTAGGCAACACTAAAATGTAGAAACAAGAACCAGTGCCTTCGGCCTTCAGCATTTCCACCTGGCTCACAACAGTTACCAACACTTGGCAACAAGAAACTGTTTAAATGCCCAAGTGACTTCTATGGAAACTGAGCCAATTGCATCCGATTCTCTGGCATTGTCTTCTCAAAGAAAATTATGTACAGCAGGTTTGTGAGTTCCTGAAAGCTTTCCATTCACTTCCTTATAGTGTCTTCAGTCAGAGTCACCATTTATTCAACCTTCCTGAGAACACCTTTGATAATATAATGCAGTTGTTAATTTCTCCAAGTCTTTGGGGTTTTTAATACCATGATGGGAATGGACCCCATTCCTAAGTCAAAGTACGATTAAGGTTCGTGAAATTAGTATTGTTTCACTCTTTGATGTTAAGACAAAAGTGCTCTTCGCAGCACCCACAATGTGCCCAGAAATGACGACTTCTGCAATTCATACGGTGATACATGAATTGATAACATATCTAAATAAGATTGTAAATTCTTTTTTATAAGACCAGTTGCTCCTACTACTATTGGAACCATTTGGGTATCTTTCTTCCACATGGCTCTCATTTCTGCCTGCAGATCATGGTATTTTATGACTTTGTGTGTCTTTGTACACAAGACACTGTAGTTACTAGGTGTGGCGATTTCAATGATCAATGCTATTTTTGTCTTCTTTTCTTGGACCACTATATCTGGTTTTCTAGCATCTATCGTTTGAACTGTTGGTATTGGGTGATCCTATGTGATATAAACTTCATCATTTTCTATGATTCTTTGTGACTCACGTTTCCAGTGTTTTTCAGCCACTTCAATACCATAATGTTTGCACAATCTCCAGTGTAACAGTCTCACCACATTATTATGCTTTTTAGTAAACAGTCCCTCTGCCATTAGTGTGTCGAAAGCAGCAACAAGATGTGTGACTGTTTCCAATTTGGTTTTACAAAGCTTACATAGAGGTTCATAGATTAGTACTAAGCTAACTGCCCTTGCGAGCCATTTTAAGCCTAGCCAATTATCCCTTGTGAGACTTGAACCCTGCACCTTATGTTTGTAAGGCAAACACTTTAACCATTAGGCCACCCTCCCAACCCAAATTAACTGCCCTTGTGAGCCATTTTAAGCCTAGCCAATTATCCCTTGTGAGACTCAAACCCTGCACCTTGTGGTTGTAAGGCAAACACCTTAACCATTAGGCCACTCTCCCATATCCGTATCTCTTACATGTTCAATAGACTTTGTAAACCAACATATATGTAGCCCACTATCTTGGGCTGCCAGTATTAACCTTTCATTTCTTGATGTGAATTCACCTCTCCTTAACCATTCCTGCATTCGTTCTTGATTAACATGAGGCTCTTCCAGAAGTTTTCTATACTTGCTACTATATTTATGTTTTCTCCACATTTCTTGCCTTCTCATTGGTCCTTCACCTTATATTCTTTCTTTTGTTTTTTGGCAATTCAGTTGCTGCCTGGTTTTTATCCACTTCTGGTTTGATTTCCATTCCTGCCTGACGTCGATATGCTTCTGTTAAATTAAGCAGAGACGTCATCTTAGATTTATTCTCCTTGTGTTTCAAAACTTTCACTAGATTTGGATCTTGTGAGGTCAGTAAATATGTGTGGAGTCCCACAATTGCAGATCTATACATTTAATCAATTTCAAAGAGGGTCATCCCTCCTTCGGAATGGGAAATATATAATCTTGGTATACACTGATTTTTATAAATCATTTGGTGAGCATGAAGCATCCTTCTTGTTTTAATATCCAGTCTATCCAACACTTTTTGGGGCCAGTCATTCACTCCAAAACTATAAGTTAGGACAGGAAGAGCAAATTGGATTTATAGGATCTTGTTCCTAGATGTCAACGCTGTTTTCAGGATTAATTCATGTCTTCTAAAGTACTCCTTACTGAGTTTTATTCACATTTGTTCATGTTTTATTGCTGATGCTTCATTAATTCCCAAGTATTTATACATTCCGTCTTGCTCAAGTTCTTTTATATCACATTTTTGTCCCAAATTGATGTTTTCCCGGTGCTGCAGTTTTCCTTTTTTAAAGGTTGCTTTTGCACATTTATCAAGACCAAATGACATTCCAATATTATCTCAAAAAGTTTTGACAACCTGAAGCTGTACTTTCAGTTCCTCATCTGATGAGCTATACAGTTTTAAATCATCAACAAAGAAAAGATGAGATGTTATTAGACTGTTGTTTTTTAGGAGCCAAATTGTAGCCATGGCCTAAGCTGTTAAGTAAACAGCTTAATGGATTAATGGCAAGGTAGAATAGCAATGGTGACAAAGAGTCACCCTTTGAATTTTTATCCCTGGGATAATAATCTGTCTTTTATTATGGCTTAATTGCAAAGTGGTCTGCCACTGTTTCATGGTTACTGTAATGTAGTCGATCAGTGTAGGGTGTATCTTACACATTTTTAAGCACTCTTTTATCCATGAATGTGGGATACTATCAAATGCTTTTTGTAGTCAATCCATGCCATACTTAGATTTTTCCCCTTCTTACCGTTCTCCACTATAACTAACAACAAATGATCCTTTGTTATATATGACTTTCTTTTATTGCCCTTTTGCTCTACTGCCATAATTGAGTTTTCTTCTAAATGACTATAAACTCTTTGTCAGTTCCTGTGTATAGTTTATACGTCGTTGGAAGACAAGTTATTGGTCTATAATTTTTAGAGTAGCTTGTAGGTTTACTCTTAAGAGCATTGTTTTTCCTGTTGTTAACCAGTGCAGTATGTGTTTGGGGTGTACATATAAATAGTTCTTACTCATGGCTAAATCCTTGTGCAAAGAAGTTAATACTTTAAGCCAAAAGTTAGGTACTGCATCTGGGCCTGGGATTTTCCAGTTAGAGGTTTTCTCAACTTTGTTTCAATTTCTCTGGCTGTTATTTTATCCCATTTCATATACTGTACCTTTAAACTTCTTATTCTTTCTTTTACTTCTTCTATCCATTTATCATCTTTATGTTCTACAGGATCTTCATAGATACTTCTCCAAAATGTATCTACTTCCTCTTTTCTGGGCGGTCTATCAATTCCTTTCACCTTATTTCCCACTTCTCTATAAAACTTTTTTGGGTCATCAATAAATTGCTTATTTTGTGCTTTTCCCTTATATTTATCTTCTAAACCTTTCCAACTGTTTTGATTTTTTTGTTTGTTATCTCCAATAGTGCATTTTAATACTGTGCATTGCTTTTATCACATCTATCTTTCTTAGTATTTTTGTTGATCTATTCCCTCTTCTATAATCTTCTTACAATGACACTTCTTGTCTTAAGCTGCTTTATAGTTTTTTCTATTCGATATTTCCATGATGGTATCCGCTGTTGCCCCCTCTTTTCCCTCACTACCCTATGTTCCTGTGGTAGAACTTTATCAGTCATTAATTTAGCAGCACAGTAATATATTTGGTTTACTTCTGGTTTATCACATGGATCTCTATGGACAGTCCTAATTACTGTGTTCATCTGTTTTATCAAGCTTCTGATTTTTGGGGTTTTATTAACTTTCTGCAGTCTATTTCTCTTATTGATCTTGATATATCTGTCTTTATCTATTAAACCAAGCAACTCTTCTCTCAACTCATCTTCTTCCATACTGAGGGCACATCCCTTGTTTTCCATTTCCTGTGGGCATTCTATAGAAAGTTCTATAACATCTTCCTGTGGCACATTCTCTTCAATTTCATCCTGTCTCTTCTGTTGTTCTATCATATGGGAACTCTCTGGACTAACACTTCTCAACATTGACTGCTTCAGAGCTTCCACAGTTTCCTGTTCCTTTCCTTGCTGTCTAGCTTCAAATGAACTTTTATACTGGTTTCCTGTGGAAGGCTCCAACATATCTTGATATGCCACCTGACCAATTGCTTCCTGTTCCACTGGTTTCCCCTTAATTTGGATATGGATTGCTCTATCCTGTTGTGGTGCTTTCTGTATTCAATTTACTACACTGAATCCTTCTCTTTGCAGCTGTTCCATAATTTCTATTTCTTTGACTTCTCCATTATTAATCTCTTTTTCTACTTTTCCTCTTAGCCTTATTTTTTATATTGTAAAGTTTTCCATATCCAGATTCCTTTCCCTATATTTTTCTTCAAATATCTTTGGTGCTGCTGTTTTTGTATTGGTTAGATTGGCTTTCTCCTTTGCACAAATATTACACCATATTAAATCTCTTTTCCTTTCCCATGTCCATATTTCTTCTTCACATGTCTCCTGATCGTCTTGCTTTTCCTTATTCTGAGGACTCACTCCATCCTGCTGTAATGTAATCTGCTTTAGACCTTCTACATTAAATCCTTTACTTTGCAGGCACTCCATAACTTCAATGTCTATTTCTTTAACTTCTGCTTTACTAATCATCTTTGCTGCATTACATCTTTGTGCTATTAATCTTTTTATTATGAAATTTTCCCATATCTGGATGCCTTTGCCTGTATTTCTCTTTGAATATCTTTGAGACTGCCTTCTCTATATTAGTTAACCTGGCTTTCTCCTTTGCATAAATATTGCACCGTATCAAATCTCCCTTTCCCATGTCCATATTTCTTTTTTTATTTTTCAAATATCTCTAGATTTTGTTGTTTATATTTTCTCACTTCCTCAGATGCATCTTTTTCCAAACAGATCAAAAGTATTAATGAATGCAAATTTTTATTTGAAGCTTCTGACAGTATTTTTCTTTCCTCTAATTTCTCTCTTAATCGTTTAGTATATCTTATGCCTGGAAATTCTGGGCTTTGTACATAATAGTAACAATACATAATTTCTTTCTTATCCTCAATAGTCCACTCTATCGTCTTTATGGCTCTTCTTTGGCCAATCAGTTTTTGTCGTTTTTGTGGACTGCTATTTCCTTCTACAACATGGAGGCCATCTTCCCCCTGGGCCTGGCCCCATTGTAGGAATATTTCTTTATTTTGAGGATTCTACACCGTCATTTTTTTCCAGTCCTGTCACCAGTGCACCTACCAGGATTGGGCATTTTTTTATACTGGGTCTTGTGCACCCAGCTAGCTTTTTTATTTTTGATTTACTTCTGTCCATGATATATGCTATACAGTCTATATATCAGTGTCACGTTGGTGAGATTTTGTGAAAAACAGGGTCAACCTCGTGAAGGTACTCACCAAGACTTGAGGATGAATTCAATTTCAGCACTACTACTGTCCTTTTTTTACTGACTTTTCATCTCTCCATCAGGACCACTCTCTCCATCAGCACTTTACAGGTCATCAGATGTTTCATCAAAACAAGACCATATAAGAGCCATTTGCTTGGTCTTGTCAAACTCCTCAAGATCCTCACACATCCAGGTCTTCATTTCTGTCCTGTCACACCTGCAATCATTTGGCATTTTTTGTGGCTCAGACTACCCTTTTCTTTTATGCTTCTTATCATGGGTACCAACACAGAATTATTTGTTATAGAAAACTCACTGGATATTTTGGATAGTTTTGACCAAACAGGTATCATATCTGTCATCTTGACCCATCCAAAATAACCAAATAAGTTAGGTGAACTGGCATGTTACTTAGCAGAGTTCTGGTAATACAACTGCAGGACCTTTCTATCCAATCCTAATCTGGATTGGATGACATCTGATTTGTTTATGAATGTGAGAGAAATTAAGAAAGTAGACAGTTTCCTCATAGTAACTACTAAATGCACATTTTTGAATGGTACTTTTAACTTATCAGTGTTGCATTAGATTGGAGAGGTAGATAATGCAAAACTTCATCTTCAGAAGTTCTTTTTTACTTGTACTCCATCCAATGTAGTCCCCAGGATTTTAAGAACCATTTCATTACTGTCATGGACCCTCAATAATATATCTGGAAAAAACACACCAGAACATATCAACTTGCCTTATTATGTACTTATGCCAGACGTCTTATAATTTATCTCCAAAAAGCACATGATCATCACAAGCAACATTTGCTATTCATAACAGGAGTTTAAGTGCAGTGACGAACATCTCAGCCTGACAGTGTTGAGAACATCCGATGTACTCAGAAATATTATCAGACTTCCTGGAGTAATTAACTACCAGCACAGATGTTTCGGGGTACAGACATTTTAAATGGGTCTTCCCTTGTAGGGCCCCTATTACAGGTAACTGTTTGAAAGTCTAAGACTTCTAAATGAGAGTCCAAGAACAGCAAGACAATGTATGAAAATGGAGAATGCACATACTCAGATCAAGAGTATTTTCCCTGATCTCAGAGTTAGTATATATAAGTGGTAGGGTATGGGGTTGTGGGGGGGCGGAGGCTTGCCCTCTGTAAAATACATTTAAAGGAGAACAGCAAGTTTCAACATTTACTGTTCTTTAGTTTGCTTTTTTGGTATTTTCCATGACTTGCAGTTATGAGTCTCAGAATTAAAATAAGAATTTGAAGTAATAGTTGTTACACTTCATTAAGAACCAGTTTTAATAGGAGGATTAAATGTTATGACAACCACTGTTCTTGCATTATACAAGGTAATTGCTCTTTTTTTCTGTTTTCTTAATTGTTTTGCTGGTTCTCTATGCATGCACAATACAGCAAGTCAGAGGATAGTTTCTGGTTTTGGATACTCATGAATTGTATACATTCATATGGGACACTGATACCATAAATCTAATTTGTTGAATGATTTTTTTCTGTAAGTTGCAGTTTTAAAAGTACATACCCTATACATTGCCCGTTGTTTAACTCTTTATAAAACATTTCATCAGTGATTCACCCAATACTGAAAATGTATTTTCAGTCTAGAGTCCAGGCAGTACATATTCTATTTCAGGGTACCCATAACATATGTGTATGTAGTTTAGCATTTTATGAATAGTTAAATCTGTTTGAGTTATCCAGAAAACAGAATGTTATAGACAAGCTGATGTAGGTGCTATGTTAGTTATAGCTGATATATTTTCTTTGTGTCTGCTTGGGTTTTCTAAGGGTGCTCCAGTTTGCTCCCATCTCCCAAAGACATTGTCTGATTGGCTAAACTAAACTGTAGCTAGTGCATGAATCAGCAAAGGATACTATGTGACCAGGTCTGAAAATTAGAACTGGATGTTTAACCTAGGGTATATTATTCATGTAGAAGTAAGATGTCTGGAAAAAAGCTGATATTTGGTCCTGCACTGCCAGCCTGTCTCAGACAAGAGACACACATCTAGTGTGGTATCTCTGTAAGCTGTTAAAGGGAAGCAATGTAAAATGTAAGGGATGTATACGTGTGGCATGTGTCTTTGCTGGGTTGAACTTTATGCAAAGTATCCTTAACTGATGAACAACTGAACCCAAACAGTCCTCAGCAAAAGTAAAGTCAGGCACACAATTCTGAGGAAAAGAACAATAACTCTGAAGACTGTCAGCATAAGATTGATAACAAATACCTCTTTCCATAATGATCTGCCTTAGCAGCAACATATATACAGTGAGCAAAAGAAAACCAAGATAGAATCCTGTGGCATTCTGTAGGCCCAAGAGAGAGTGAACTGGAAGAAATAATTGTTGGATGAAAACCACTCAAATACATTGACCAAAAATCCCTGGTAATATTACAAGCAGTTAATAAGGACTGCATGGTTCAAGATATCAAAAGCAGCTGACAGATCATTTAGGGCTAAGGCAGAATATATATGTTGACAGGAGGTCAATCACTTTAAAGAGAGATGTTTCAGTTCTGTGCTTAGACCGAAAACTGGCAAAAGAGGTAATGACAAATAAGAAAAAGAATACATTTGTATGTATTCTACTTTCTCAATAACTTATACAATAAATGAGAGGGTACAGACTAGGCTGTAATTCACCAAGTAGTTGGGATCCATTCTTTTGAGAATAAGAATGATTGATGTCTTAAGACAGTTGAGGAACAACCATTTTCTCAAAAAGGATTTCACATTCTTCAAAAAAATCAGGCCCACTGACTCAAGGCAAGACAAAATAAGTCTTTAAGTGGACAAGAGTCCAATCCCCAATCATTACTGTGCACATGTGAAAGAACCTGTATGACTTTATCTTGGCCCACATTGTTAAAGTCAGCTCAGCAAAAGTATGAATAATCCACAGAAGAATAACTGAAGGACCCAGTGGGTGAATGTATGGTGAGGGCCCGCCTTTTCTTGGCAACATTGTCTGCAAAGAACCATGCAACTTCATTTCAATAATTTGAGATAAAAGCCGACAAGACATAAGGCATGATGGAATGCAAAAACTGCCAACCTCCAGGAAGTGTACAGCCTGATGATTCAATGCAGCAGAGATTTCTTCAAATGGAAAGTATGCCTTCTTACATGATATATCTGTATGGTAATCAAATTATCTACAGTGTGATAGCAGTTACTCTTATTAGGGGTAATACATAATTATTGTCCAAGAAATGGTTAAGGCCAATCTAAAACCAAATGAAATAGGTTACTGCAAGCACAAAAAAGGGGAACTGTTTAGGCTTAAAATAGCCCACAAGGGCAGCCAGCCTTATACTTACTTATAAAGTATGAATCAATAAACCTATGTAACAGCATAGTGCTGATCCAGCTAAGCTTGTCTTTGATACGGCATTTCGTCTGCCACTTTCATATCAACCTCTGTCTACCTCTGTACAATGAATGATGCTTATTGTCAAATCATGACTGTTTTCATAAAACAGGTCCATGACTCACAAAACAGGAACGAGGGCATTGAAAACATCAAAAATAATGATTGAATCAGGATCCTTTGCAATGACCTGCTTGAGGAGTTGATTAACAAATGGTGACAAAGTCTAACTATTAGCTTTCCTAAGACCATAACAAGGGGCCAGTTCTCTATCATGAGATAATGACCAAACAGGGTCAGGCTATAAATGGACCATTTAGTGATTCTTCTGAGGAATGATTCCACCACAAAATCCTTGGTTTTAAGACCAATTTATAAATGCCAAATCCAATGAATGGTTTCAGTTTTTATTCAGCCAGTTCTCCATAATAAATGTCAGACTGTACCTACAAAACAGATCCACGACAAAATACTGGCTTATATTATGTTTATCTACCATTAAACAATTTTGTCTGGGTCAGGAACGCCATAATGAGGCACACGCACAAACACGTAATGTAATAGAGCGTGTGTTTGGGCTGCTCAAGTCACGGTTCCGGTGTCTGGACACATCTGGTGGAGCCTTGCAGTACTCACCAACTACATGTACCCAAACTGTCATGGTATGTGCTCTGCTACATAATATGATCTTGCAAAAACAGGTGCAGCAGGACCAGCATAGGGCCGGGCCAAACAGCACCCCACCATTGCCAAGGCCATCACAGGCAGAGTGTGACTCGGAGGAGGAACAACCTGAGCCTGCCCCAGTAGGCAGAAGGAGGCGTGCCCAGTATTACCTGGCCTTGGCAAAGAGGCAACACATAGCACATACACTGGCTCAGTAGGAACCCTGGGAATGATACCCCTCTCTGACTCACTCATATAATAACAGGGATGCCTAAAATGACATAACCTGCTCTCAAACATGTACAGGGAGTGTAGTATGTGCATCTGACAGAGGCAGCCCTGCAGCACCACCTGAGGCATGAATGCCATGTGTTAAGCAATGTAACACCATGTAGTATATGCACACTTGATGACCCTGACTAACATCCTACCCTCACCAAGCATGATGCCACAATATGACGATGAGATGATCAATTGCAATAATTGGCTGAAGTATTGCAGTTAGTCAAAGGGGATCCAATGTGTGCCAGCCTGGGATGACATGCTGAGCATGACATGATGCTCCACCTGCTAGGGGTGGTGTGCACCTATCAGTCCAGGCCTTATGGATACTGGCAAAGGCTGTTGTTACCCACAGCGTGCCCTGAATAGGTAAGGCTCAAAACACAAACCCACCTCCATAGGTATCACAAGGGATAAGAACCTAGATGTAATGCTACCCAATGCCAGAAATCTAAACAGCAAGATGCATGCAGTCTAAATTCCCCCAGTATGGAGAATGTGGATATCTGTCCTGTAACAGAAAACTGGGTCAAGGCTCACAACATCACCCTAACACTACCAGGTTACACCTCATACTGTGCTGTACAGCCTCAAAACATGGAACAAGCTACAAAAGGAGGGTGACTAGCAATAATTGTCAAGGATAACCACACCCCCATGTTGGTACCACAACAAGAAGCAGCATGGACTAGCCATGGTCAAGTAACAGTGGCTAAAACTACCTCCCAGTTTATAGCCTGTTACAGACTACCGTCCTAACACCAGGAACTGCACTTGGCCTATGTTGGAATACATGAATATATCAAGCCCTCCAAACCACATTATATTGGGTGACTGAAAATACCCAAACATAGACTGGGAGCATTATACTAGCTCCAACACCGTAGGACAAAAGTTCCTAGAATCCATAAACCAAAATGCCCAGGAAGAACGTACCACTCCCACAAGAGGGGTAAGCATACTGGATGTGATAATCAGCAACATGGGTACTGGATGGCAAGATAAGAAGTGTATCCCTCACTGGTAAGACCAGACCATAGAGTAATCACACTGGATATGCACATCCTGACCACAGTCCCTGGCCAGAAAACCACAGTGAAAAACATGTGTAAAGCAAACGTTGCACTCATCCAAACTGATGTGGAATCCATTAAAGGCCCTGTGCAGGTGCAAAATATGGGCCACACCTCAGAACCTGTTATACAGGCATTCCATGAACACTGCCAGGAATGCTTGGATTATGCAATCCCAAATAAAACCAAGACACAATGCCATACACGCAAGAGAATGAGGAAGCTACTACATGATAGAGCAAACATAAAAAGGGAAGTAATCACTGATCAGTAGTATGGAATAAAATATGTCCACACATACAATCCACTAAGGCCAGCTACAACAAGTTGAATCTGTGAATCTTGAGGCAATGTTACACCTGCCCCAAGTACACAGACAACCCTCAACTCCCCCCAAGAAATACAAATATATGTGAGAGATGCAACCATTTATCCAAACCGGAGGCTGAGCTCCCTCAACTCAGTGCCGTCAAAACTAGTCAGGCGGAGAAGGTAACCATACACACCACAAACCCAGTCCCACATAGACCTATCACAACTGCAAACCAAAGACATAAACACAGAAAAACATTCCCGGAGGCACTAATTACAAACACACCACATCAACAGAGGCCTCCAAAGCAGACACCCAAGCAACCACTACCTCCAAACATAGCACATGCAACTCATAGTACACAAAGCTGGTGTGCCAAACAGTCACAGGCCAGAAGGAGAAACAACATGCCTGATACAGTTGTAATAGGTGACTCCATAGTCAGACACACTGCTGTTCCGCTCACCAGACTGAACAAGGGAAAGGGTACAGTAAGCCTGTAGGCTGCTACAATATGCCACATAACAGAAGTACGCAGGTCACCCCAAAGCAAGTAGAAATATGATGCAGTCATTGTCCAAGCTGGCGTGAATGACCTGAGATGTACCTCCCCGGACTACATGAAAAGAGACATAGATGAGCTCTCCAATTATGTAGTCCAGGCCGGTATGACACTGACCGTTTGCAGCATCCTACCCTTACCAAGAATGATGCCACAGTACAAACACAGAATGATCAGCTTTAACAAGTGGCACAATTACTGGTGTCATTCCAAGGGGATCCAATGTCTGTCTGCTTGGGATGTCATGCTTGACAAGCCATGCTGCTGTTCCAGGGATGGCTTGCACCTGTTACCCCTGGGCGTTGGATATTGGATAAGGCTTTTGCCACCTCCATAGAGCCTTTCATAGGCAAGGCTGAAAAGACTAACCATCACCCTAGAAAATATAAGTGGAAAGAAACATAAGGGTAATGCTGACCAATGCCAGATGTGTAAACCTCAATATGCATGCTCCCGAGGCCCTCCCCAGTATGGAGAATATTGATGTCCATGCAGTGACAGAAACCTGCAGCAAGGCTCCTGACAGCACACCAGCACTACCAGGTTATACCTCATATCATGCGTTATGGCCCCAAAACCTGGACCAAAACATAAAAGGAGGGGGAGTATCCATATTCAGCACAGACACCCACATGTCCCGGTAACTGACAATGCATGAAGCATCATAGACCACCCATGTGCAACTAACCGTAGGCAAAACTGCTGTACAGTCTGTAGCATGCTACAGACCACACTCTCACACACAGGAACCCCACCCAGCCGTCCTGAAGACACTGGACAGTATGAATGTCTCACCAAATACCAAACAAGGTACTCACAAATTACCACATAGGTGGTAATCCATTATGTATGGAAGGAGTAATCAGGGACCTAGGGACACAAGTGGACAGTAACCTGTTATGTGACACTCACATTGCCAACGTGGCTAGGAAGACTGTCTATATTGGACACCGTATCATGAAAGGATTCACATCTACGTCAACAGAGGTCATTGTGCCCCTATACTGTTCTCTTATCAGACCCATAATCTAGTACAATGCCTCATTTGAGATGTACCTTACCCGACACCTGCAGCAGTTAGAAAGACCTCAAAGGTACCTCACCAAGAGGATAAAGGGTCTCAAATATATGTCATATGCTGCCTGACTGTAGGCACCCCAGCTGAATGCAGTCACATACTGCCTACACAGAGGTGTTGCATGCCTGTTGTACAAGGCCATGTCCATCAGAGCTGTGAGAGTGAGAGATGTCAACCTCAACACATAATGAAATAGGATGTGCTGGAGGGACAGATACATAACCCAGGACACTAAGGATAATCACAAGGCTTTCTTAACTGATGGTAGGAACCTTGTTGGGAATTCACAGATATGCTCTGAATCACTCAAATATTACAAACAACATACCAAACACACACACATATTGCCAACATCCAACCTGACAGGTGCAGTGCAACCCCCCCCCCCACCAAAATGCAAAATATCTATCCCAGCAGAGTGCTGGCCCCCTGACATTGCAGATGCCGAGGTAACAGCCAGCATCTACAAAGCAAAACACACAGCATCAATGGTATGAGATGGTGTCCTGGGCTGAGTCCAACATGGACTCCAAGAAGAATGGAATGCCAAAAAACACTACTGCTCAATGTCAGCCTTACCACAGTATATGTACCCAAAGAGCAGTATACAACAACAGTGGTCCTTCTCAACAAAGGTGTTGCCTGAATGGATACTACAAACTACCACCCCAGAATCCTGACAAGCTTGGTCTGCAAAGCTATGGAAAGGATCAGCATGTACCGCAGACATAAAGATATTGGGGACCTACTGACACCGGACCCTACCCAGTGTGGCTTTCTTAAGTGCAGATCCTGCCCCTTAAACATGTTTGACTCATTTGAAACAGTCATTAAGGTCATTGATGAGGGGAATGTGGTCCACACAGCGTAGCTGGACCTTGCAAAGGCTTCCATACAATACCCCACGTGTTCATTATAGATAAGCTCACCAGCTTAAATATAAACCCCTATGTCAGTAGAGGGGTTGCAAACCAGACCAAGGACAGAACTGACATGGTCAGACATGCTGCAGCCATGTCAGACTACAAACCAGATATAACTGGCATCCCACAAGGCTTGGCCCTGGGAAATCCCTCGTTTGGTATATATGTCCCATAGGTACAGGCCAACATGGAAGGACTGTGTCTGAATAAGTTTGCAGAGGACTACAAACTGGCCACCATATCTGACCCTCCAGCTGAAACAAGCATCCCACAAAAGGGCCACATAGAAACAGACAACTGGTGCCATAGCCATGTTAGCAAGCTAATTGCAGAAAAGTGTATAGTCAACCCCTGTGGATATACAGTAAGTGCCCACCAATTACCACATAGGTGTTAACCCATTAAGTACTTAACATGTAATGAGAGACCTGGGGACACAAGTTGATAGATATCCTGCATTGGACAAGCATGTGGCTGTAGTGGTTACAGAAACATACCATATACCCACCTAATCATGAAGGTTGTCAGATCTAGATAAGGGGAGGTCATTGTGGCTCTGCAGTCATCCTTCATCAGCGTTACAATTGACTACAATAACCCCTGTGGGATGTACCTCAGCAGACACCTCCATCAACTGTAAAGTCCCCAAAAAAGTACCTCACCAGGAGTATCAAAGAGCTTGAACAGATGCCATGTGTTGCCTGATTAAACAAACTGCAGCTCCACACACTGCCATACTGCCCACCCAGAGGCAAGCTGTGCCTGATGTATAAAGCCATGTCCAAGCTGGAATCAATGAACATGCTGCACCTTGTACAATCTGAATGGCAGCGAGCTATGCACATGAGAGACCTGAACCCCAGCACTGACATACATAGGACAAGCTGTACTGAATGATCCATAACACAGAAGCCACCCCCACTCTTGAGTAAACTCCCAGTACAGGTTAGCCAGAGAGTCACTCATCGACTCTCCTCAAGAGGAATCTTGATGAGTGGATGGGAGATGGTAGGTTTACCCTGGGTATCACTGTTATGTCACGGGTAGACGGAGGCACAGCATACTAACCATGACATATGTCATGGCAAACTCCACTTACAATGTGTGTTGAAGGACAAACACACTCTCCGACTAGCATTAGAAATGGCCTAGGGCACATCGCTAGTGTTTGCCAATGTACACCTATGTTGTGGAATACACTACCAATGTTGGACAAGCCTGGTTTCAGTAGTTCATATCTGGACATAATGCAACATGGTCAGATGTGCACAACTGGCCCCTAACCAGTCTGTTGTGCTCACTATGAAAATGTAAAGCAGTGATAGGACTAAAGCCCAGGATACTGTCCACCACAGTGAAAGTACTGAACCAGTACACTATACGGTACTACAGTGTTAGGTCAGTATGAAAGGATGTTGACAACTGTATGCAAAGTATCCCATGCAAACCCTGCAGGCACAGTATAATCCCTGTTGTGTTCAGACACAAAGCAGTTGGACAGTAAGTACACAACATGACACACAACACACAACAATAAACGTGAGATATTATTGAAGTTCACACTCATCCACAAATGTGGTGGGCTACAGAGTTCAACATATGGAAAGCTCACACTGGGCATGCTCACACACTTTGATAAATGAGACATATGTCAGAAAACATGCCATGGAATGCCTGAACTGGGCATGCTCACACACTTAGGCCAAATCTCAGTTTAGCAGTTGGCCACACATATCTGGTATTTGTACGTGTTATTCCAGGAACCAACCACATTACAGCAGTCTGCCCAGTGCACACAGTTAAATGACTACAGAGACATAAGTGATATAGTGGATGCCTCTCATATTCAAACTTCTTCCACAGATACACAAGTTGTTCATAGAAACAGGGAATGCTATGGCAATAAAGACCTGCAAACAGTCTATCAGCAACAAGTATTGTGCATCTGACAATTAAACATATGGGTGTAGAGGTCAACACTAGGCTGTTTGCCCTAGGGAATGACAGCTTAGCCAGAGTGTGCTTGGCATCTGCCTCCCCAGTACAGTAGACTACTGTGCCACTGTAAAGTAGGTCACATAAGGCACCGTGTGAGGCTAGTGTGCTGTGCCTCCGTCAAGCAGGGACACAGTGGAGATCCCAGGGGTTGAATTTGCTAAGCCACATCCATGTTGTTGGTGTGTGCTGGAAGAGGGTTGGTGAGGACCTCTAACAGTAAGTGGGCATCAATAACAGACTGAGGGGAGCCTTATCTGCATTGTCAGTACAGTTTCACTGTCAACACTTTGTCGTGATGATTATGAGGGATTGAAGTGTTGTGCCAGTACTGTTCAGAGATGTCCTCCCTCTGTGGGCTACTGCTCTGCAATGTATTAACTCACTCTGTCTGTTGGACAGCTCATATATGGCTGGTGTACACCTGACAGGTGTCCTGTTGTGGAGGAGTCATGGGTATATTTGGGAGAGCATGATCAATGCAAACCTTCCACATGCTCATAGAATGCAATTGTCAAGGATTATGCAGAGTGGCCTGTATACTCCCCCAGCATGGGTCCTTTGAAGTCTTCCACCCCAGTCTTCACAAGTGTAAAGTCTGCTTTTGATAAATACACTTTGTTTGTAGTGACAACCTTGCCTGGGGGTGGGGATGGGATATGGATGTCCAGGGAAAGGTGGGTATGGTCAGATATCAACAATGGTGGTCTACCTCTGGTGTGGAACAGTGACTACCCATGTTGCAGATGGTCAGGTGCAATATGTATTCCCCCTTGTGGCTGTGGTGAGTGGTTCTGCCATAGCACATGGACTCACAAATTGTAGTGGCTGTAGGGTAATGTTGTAGAGGCCTGAGTAGTTCCCACACACAGTATACTTGTACCTGACGTTAACAACTGGAATGGTGTATGTGAACACCTGCATATCTTGGCACTGTTCCCAGGGAAGCAAAGTGTGTGTCCTGGATGTGGGAGGGGTGGTCTGAACTGGTTGTGTTGTGTGTTACAGGTCCTGTGTTCACGAAGCATGGTATAGAACATAACCTGCCAGTGCTGATGTGCATATCTGACCCTGATGTAGGTGGCTGCAAATGCATATATATGCTATCCCCCACCTGACAGGTAGTACTATATGTACATACCTCTGTAGAAATAACGATGTCAGCACCCTATAAATACTGCAGGTGCAGAGCAGATGCCCAGTAATTCGGATAGTGCGCTCTGCTAATGTGTCTCCCTCAAGTGTCATAATATAGTTAGGTAGGGGTTTGAATCCTGCAAATGCTCAGTGTGTGTGTGTGTGTGCAATTCTGTGTGAGAGAAATGTCCCTTTTGGCAACTAGGAGAACACACTACAGGATGCACATTCCCCTTTCTAAACACTGATGATGTCAGCACCCTATAAGTACAGCAGGAGAAGGGAAACCTCCCAGTAATGTGAATAGCGTGCTCCGCTAATGTGTCTGTCTTGAGTGTCATAACATAGTTCGGTAGGGGTTTGAATCCTGCAAATGGCAAGTGTTTGTGTGAGGGGGGTTAGTGTGTGTGCAATTCTGTGTGAGGGGAATGTCCCTTTTGGCAACTGGGAAAACACACTACAGGATGCACATTCCCACACTGATGATGTCAGCACCCTATAAGTACAGCAGGAGAAGGGAAACCTCCCAGTAATGTGAATAGCGCGCTCCACTAATGCGTCCGTCTTGAGTGTCATAACATAGTTAGGTAGGGGTTTGAATCCTGCAAGTTTGTGTGAGGGGGGTTAGTGTGTGTGCAATTCTGTGTGAGGGAAATGTCCCTTTTGGCAACTGGGAAAACACACTACAGGATGCACATTCCCCTTTCTAAACACTGATGATGTCAGCACCCTATAAGTACAGCAGGTGAAGGGAAACCTCCCAGTAATGTGAATAGCATGCTCCGCTAATGCATCCATCTTTAGTGTCATAACATAGTTAGGTAGGGGTTTGAATCCTGCAAATGGCAAGTGTGTGTGTTTGTGTGAGGGGGGTTAGTGTGTGTGCAATGCTGTGTGAGGGAAATGTCCCTTTTGGCAACTGGGAAAACACACTACAGGATGCACATTCCCCTTTCTAAACACTGATGATGTCAGCACCCTGTAAGTACAGCAGGAGAAGGGAAACCTCCCAGTAAGGCGAATAGCGTGCTCTGCTAATGCACAGGATGCACATTCCCCTTTCTAAACACTGATGATGTCAGCACCCTATAAGTACAGCAGGAGAAGGAAAACCTCCCAGTAAAGCGAACAGCGCGCTCCGCTAATGCGTCCGTCTTGAGTGTCATAACATAGTTAGGTAGGGGTTTGAATCCTGCAAATGGCAAGTGTGTGTGGAGGGGTGAAAGTAGGGTGTGTGCAATTACATGTGTGAGAGAATTGACCCTTTTGGCAACCAGTACAACACACCAGCTGGTGCATAATCCAATCTCTACACAGAGATGATGTCAGCAACGTACAAGTACAGCCAAAGAGGGCAAATCTCCCAGTAATGCAAATAGCACACTCTGCTACTGCGTCTCTCACTACTGTCATAGCACAGTTAGTTATGGCTTTGAATTCCACACATGCCACGTGTGTTTTTGTCACACAAAATGCCCATGTGTGTGGGTTGTTGTTCACAATAATGCATGACATCGATTAAACCAGTAATGGCAATGGACACAGATGATGTATGTGTGTGCCAAATACACATATGTACCTGTGACCTTCAATAGTTCCTATGTCTGACGCCTGCCACATGTGAATACATGGTATTTGCACTGGATAACATTATGACTGTGGTCTTCTGTACAGGTGCTGCATGTGGTATGTGTATATACAGTGTGAGCTGTATATGGTATCATCCTAGCAGCGAGGGATACACATCTGGTCTGGGGCATATAGTCTACATGTTGTTGATGAACAGGTGCTGCATGTTTTCACCTGTTGTGGGAGTGGTAACAAGTTGTTCCATAGCAATGTAGTGACTACATGCTAGGAACCTTTCAGCTAGGGTATTGTAGCTGCAGTAATTCATCAGCATTCAGGAATACGTTAGCATTCCTGGTGAAGGTATGATGCCAATCAAGGTCAGGGCCATACCAGCCTGTGCCACATGCTCAGAGAGCCCTTCTATGTTCCCTATCATCTAGTCCAGGGAGGTACATCACAGGTCAGCCATAGTGGCATGGACAATGACTGAGTCATGTGTCCATGCCTCTGACTGACCTGTATGCTTGTGTTATGTGGTGGACCATAGTGCCCCACGGGCATATCACTGTGACCTTCACCTTGTCCAGCTTGGTGAGCGGGACCTCACTGTATCGGACAATAAAGGTACCTAACACAACTGTAGTAGGTGTGTTGTCTAACCGTACAGGCTGTGACTGTTTGGCACACAGGATTTGTGTGATGTGTGTTGCACGTGCTGTGTTCTGGCTTAACGTATGCCTGTGTGCCAGCTGCAGAGGTGTCTGCTGCTCAGGCAGGATGCTATTCTGATGCTCCACGAATGGCCCAATGTGTTCACGTGTTTGGATTGCTGTCAGTGTAGGTCTACATCAGACTGGTATTGTAGTCACTGTAGTATTTCATGCCACCTGACAGGTTATGCCAGTACTGGGTTCAGAGTGATTAGTCCCCAGTTTGGCTATGTGGTTGCATCTCATACATGTGTTGTACGTCCATGTGTAGGGGAGAGGGTTGACTGTGTACATGTGGCAGCTGTGACATTGCCACACGACCCACATATTCCACAACTGTACCATAGAGATGACTGACAAATGACCTTTGCACATGCTACCATAGTATTGTGATTGCCATGGTGATTAACAGCACATAGGGCCAATGGGGAACAAGGTACAGAAGGTGAGTATGTGAGGGTGTAGTGCCTGTGATTAGTTAGCACTGGCATATATAACTGCTCACATGGACAAATGCCAGGTAAGTCATATGCAATGTGTCACAGGCAACGTACATGTGAACAGGACAAACAGTGACGTTCTGTCAAGTGAGACATGGACATACATATAGTAAGATATGCAGATGTCACTAGGAGTCCACAGAAGCTCTGTAACTCTGCATTGCAGGTGGGATCAGTGTTCCAGGGTAACTGCAAGCAAACATGCATGCAAACAAAGCTACAGTAAGCAGGGCTGCATGTAGTCCATTGTACAACAAACAAGCTGTACCACTTCCAGTAGGTAACAGTGCAAATATGCAGGCACTATACACATGTACATGGAAATACACAGGTCAGATGGCTAGGGTCCAGTCTCAGCGCACACAAGTGTACAGACCATGTACCATCAGGATGTACAATAACTGGATGGAAACCCAGGTGCTCATACCTGCAGTAATACACATGTCAAATAACAGACACTGAGCCTTCACTCAGTGGTTCCATACTTAGTAGGATGTATGCTACCTGTCCTGCCACCACAGTATCCCTGACATTTATGGGGACTCTCCCTCCTGTGAAAGTTAGTTTTGTGTGTTGGGGCTGTCTAGCATGGTATGAGATGTGAGCTTGCAGTGCTAGGGTGCTCCTGTGTGTCCTGTACCAGTCGTGTAGTACTGCACACATATCAACATCCTCAAACATCCGCATTGCAGAGTCCAGTGTGGGCAACATGCCACTTGCAGTTTACATGTCCATCATTGCGTATCAATACTTTCATTACCTTATCCCCTGTGCTACCTATGTATGTAGCCTTCTGTTGACATCCTTACCACCAGTATGCCAACATGTGCAGATGATACACTATGGTACTTACCATGGGTGTAGACAACAGTACAAGACAATCATACCCTTACTGCATCAGGCATGCTGGGATATACCCACAATTATATCAGCACACAGTACTGTTAACAACATGATACTATTACTACATGTCTATGTAGTCACCCTGTGCATCAGCAACATGTTAACCTGTACCTGCACTGATGTTACAGATTGCAGGAGGTGGCACAGTTTCATCATATGCACAGGGTGTGAACTTGGTATGCCTGAGTCTGCCACTGATACCACCAATTGACATGTATGTGTATGTGTGTTGGTGAGGGACAACAGTACAAGGTGGGGCAATGTTGATGCAGTGTGTGCATGTATGAGGAAGCCCTAGGTGTTGTCAATTCGCATGTGTGTATGGATGCACACAGTTCCACCTCATGGCTGCCATATACTGGTGTTTGTGGACAGCCACAGACTGTACCTGCCAGGTTATACAGATCAGTGTCTCTGGCTATGGACACAGTACCTGTGCCTTGCAGGGGTGCTACGGACCATATCCGGTACCAATCCAGACTGGGTACTGTCATCAGAAGCAGGTGTTCATTGACTGGACACAGATCCCTGTCGGGCCTGTCCAGAGCCATGTGCACGTGGTCTCCTGGGGCGGTCTGATGACAGCACAGACCCAGCATTGCTGGGGCTGCTGCTGGCACTATGGGGGCGGCCACAGCCCTGTTGTCATCTGCGATGACTGCCAGCTGCTGCTGTTGCTGGCATACGCCCACATCAACACCTCAACTATCCACCATTGCTCTGGCTCATGGACATGTAGTTGTGGAACTGATCTAATATGTCCCCACAACGTCTGTCTATGACATCGGTGAAATTACGGATGGCAGCCGCAATGTCACGCATGCTGTCAGTCATGCCTGTGCGACATGCTGTCAGCTCCCTCAGACCCTGTCTGGTGTACCGTTCCATATGTGACTGTGCTGCATGACAGCCTGAAACATAACTGAGGTTGTAAGACCTCTGTGGGCATGTCTGACAGGGGCAGTACGCCCACGGATGCTCCCACGAGAACCCCTGGACATCTGTCTGTGTGGTACCATCTCAGGGCCATGCCCATGGCTGCTGTGTGGGGAAGCATGTGCCACAGATACCACATTACCCTGGTCAATGCCCACTGTATCCTGTCCATCACCTAGGGACATTGGTGACAAAGGGTGTATTGGCAGGATGACTGTGCACATTGATGGGGTTGACAGCTGTGTACTGTCAATTGGCTGACCAATGATGGACCCTGGCATACCTTCCTGTGCCATTACACAGATGTCATCATTATCAGTACCCGTGGCACCTGATTCAGGTTCCCTGCTGCATGACACCAGAGCAGCACCAGAACCTGTGGGAGGGAAACAGGAAACACAGTTTACAATGTCTACACATTGTTACCAGTGATGCACACATGCACACATGCACAGGTGCACACATGCACAGGTGCACACGTGCACACATGCACACATGCACACATGCACACATGCACAGGTGCACACATGCACACAGTTGCACACATGCACACAGTTGCACACTTGCACACAGTTGCACACTTGCACACTACTCAGTATGCGAGATATCAACACACAGACACAGACACACCTGCATGCATACACAGAGCACTACTAAGTGAGCCTAATATTACTATTACTATCAAGACTATTAAAGGTATTGTTAATACACACTCACCAGCATGGATAGGCTGCATTGCTGTTACACGTGAGGGACCTGCAGAAGTGAGGAAATTAATGTCAGTGGGCACAACTGTGCCATTGTTACTGAGTATGATATAGGTCAGTAGTACAACAGTTGCCTTTCACAGGTCAGCTGCTGATATTGAGAATATCACACTTGCACATTAAATACTATGATGACAGCTACAAACCAAGGACACACCTCACACATGCATTAACTACCAGTGTACACAACAGTCAACTATACATATGGCATATTACCTGCACGCTCATAGTCTTGCTGTTGTGTGGCTCCAGCCTCCATCATAATGCAGGTCTGCTGCTGTTGTTGTTGTTGGTGGGCTGGAGCCACAACACTTATGAGTAGTCCCTCCAGTCTGGTGAGTGGGGATGTGTAGCCACCCCACCACCTGTGGCAACCTGTTGCCTTTGGATATCCGGCGCGCTGATGGACATTTCTGATTAAATCACTGCAGTGATGTCGTACCTGCTCATATGTCCTATTATGCGTGCCTATGTCATTTACCAGATGGACCAGGTCTTGCCACAGTGCAGCCCTCTCCTGCTGATTCTGGCTGGTGCGGGAAAAGAGTATTGCATAATCCTGCACCAGGCTCTGGTGTATTTCCTCATCCTCAGCTGCAGAGTACGCTGGATTGCGCTGGTGAGCCATGGTCCTGAAAAAGGAAATAACATGATATCAGCAAAATATGTCAGCAGAATTTGGCACACATACTACACATGCTACTCGACTGTTGTGATACAACATATCTCACATATATAGCATCTGTCTGTCTATTGGTGGATACACATGTAAATGGCCAGGTATCAGTGCTCAGCCAACAACAGTGCAACAGTACCTGGCACACTCCATACGACATACTACCAAACCCCAGCAGTCAGAACACTGATTCATGTCCAAAGCACCTCCTCACTCTGGGGGTTTGTATTGAGGTACTGTATGGGGTACATCATCAACTACTGTGAGCTGACCACAAACTAATTGCCCTGGATATACATATCCCACCTCCACCACCAGCACAAACGACTACAGTGAATAACATTTCAAATGCAAACTTTACACTTCATAACACTGACATGGTATCCTTTAAGCCCACTGGGCCAGTGGAAGACACAACCCACAATGCTGACCCTTCACAAATGATTTCTACGGACATCTCTGAGAATGCATGGATCATGCAATCCCATATAAGACCAAGACACTCTCCACAAAGGGAAAGCATCCTGTCTGGTGGACCCCAGCCATAGACAGATTGTATAACAAAGATGGAAGCTACTGCAAGACAGAGCATAATTCCATAAAGGGAAGGCATGTCTGATCAGCACTAGTAAGGAGCTATTTTCACTCATACAAACATCCATGGGCAACTTTGAGAGGGAAATCAACGGGGACACTACAGATAACCACAAGGCCTTCTTCAGTTATGTTAGCAACCTGGTCAGAAACCCTCCAATATGCTCATAGTTAGTACACAACAACAAATAATTCACTGAACCCACAGATATTGGCAACATTGTGGCAGACAGGTTCAGTGCAAGTTTCCCCCCTCTCCCCCAAACTAAGACATACTTATCCCAGCTGACTGTAACACTAGCCTGACTACAGGATATGTACCTGTACACTGGCGTACAGCAGCAGTGGTTCCACTCCACGAAGGAGGCACGTCTACATACCAATACAATACAACACAATACAATAGAATACATTACAATACAATACAATACAATATGCTATTGCCCCTGGGACTACGGCAGCATACTGTTCTGCTACCCTGACCATTGTGACACATGTGATGTGATGGTACCTGCTCCTGTCAAACAGTTACACAGGGTGACTCATATGGCATATTACCTATCTGACTAACATTCAGCAGGGGTATGTGTGACATGTACTCATGGGGAGTCTTGCTTCTTAATGCTGTGTGGTTTATTGCAGGGTATGTCTTATCTGTGGGTAGGAACCTGTACCTCCACCATGTGCTCTCTACTGCAGTGTCACGGATGACACACAGCAGTCATTTAGGTTGTGGATGGTGTGAGGTGTTACTATGGTTGTTGGACATCTGTCATGGGTGTGACTTAAGTATGTAAATCCAGGAGTGGTAACCTCTATGTGGGTAGTATGTGTGTACTCTGTGGTGTTGTCAGTCACTGTGCATTGGTAATGTGTTTGAGTGCATTGTCACAGTGTTGTACATGTCACTGTGTCCTTCTCCATATCTGTAGCTGTCATGTGAGGTACATACCGTGGCAGCCATTGTGTGGTGTGGAGGGGTACACTGACCTACATGTCCATAGCTGACACACCATGTCTGCTGACACATACCATGTGCAGGTATTCCAGGAATAGTGTGCCACTGTGACTATCATTGGGGGGACTATTGCACACATTTATGACCCTGTTCACCCCTGACACATGCAGTGGTGGGCAGCCAATCACATATCTGGTGGTTACTGGTGTAGTTGATTTGAAATGGGGTATGGTACTCCAGTTTCGACACTGGTGTTCACTCCATGCCTTTGTCACCAGGCACCTGTTGCAATACATCTGTACACATGTGCCTCACTCAGAATATATATACATCTCTCTCTCTCTCTATGTATATATATATATATATATATATATATATATATATATATATATATATATATATATATATATATATGTCTGTATACATATACACATATATATATTGATGCACATATATTGCTATAGATATGGAGAGGGGGTGTGTGTGACAGAGAGGGGGTGAGAGTGACAGAGGGGGTGGGACAGGGGGAGTGTGAGATCGTCATATATAGTCATATCTGTAGATAGTCAGATCTGTCTGTCTATGTATATGTATCTACATATATCTATATCTGTATGTGTGTATTACATATATATGTTTCTACATATTCTATCTATCTACATCTGTCTATGTATTCCTACATCCCTCTCTATGTATGTATACATATATATATATATATATATATATATATATATATATATATATATATATATATATATATATATATATATATATATATATATATATATATATATGCATATCCATATGATAGATAGGTATATCAACATGTTTGTTTACAAAACTGTATACACACACTAACATACTGCTAAACATACATAACTGTGAAACCTACTTTGTACATTGCACTACAACCTACATTCAACCTACATTGATATGTGCACATAGATGCCCTCACATACATATGTATGTACAGCCTTCACTGATAGTTGCTGTATGTCCCCTGCCCTATGCACATCTTCATATACATATGGATACAGACCAATGACACATATGGAGGGTTCACAGTATGTAGACTTTTAAAGTATTACTTTACATTACCTGTGTTTGTCACAGCTGCTTGCGTTGCCGTTTGGTTTGGTGTCCTGCTGCTCCAGTTGGCAGTTGTCAGCTTTCGAGTGGGTTTTGATGACTGGTTTTGTTTGTGTATGTTTTTTTCTCTCTCTCTCTCTCTGTCTCTCCCTACCTCCACAGGGTGCAATGAAAGTATTGCATGTGTGGACTGGGAGTACAGCATGCTTTTGTAGGTATCTGCATATGTCCATGTGATGGCCTCTGCACCAATTGTTAGCCAGCATTTGCTAATTCATGCAGCCAGTTGTGTACTGATTGCAGTTCTCACTGTGATTCCAGGACAGTGCTATAAAAGGTATGTGAGATAGGCATAGCCCTTTCAGAGTTTAAGGGCAGGGACCATGCTGGTATGCTGTGGACACTGTTCTGTGAGTGTAAAGGTTAGTATCTCTCTCATATTTCTGGCTGTGTTGTAGATTAACATTTCTCCATTCATTTCTCCAGTTTCCTGTACTAAGTGTGTATGTACACTGACACCTAAGACTACTACTACTGTTAATGTGGGTGTGTGTGCTTTCCTGTGGGACATGTGGTGTAACTGGTATATAGCAGTGGCTCTTGCACTTTGTTGCTATGGCTTCAATATTTGCCCTTTACATTCACTACTTGTATGCCTGCTAGGTGTCTTGACTGTAGTGTGTTGCTGTGGCTTTCCTAATTTCCATGTACATTCACACCTTGGAATGCTTGCTATATCTGCTAGGGTGTTACTGCATGCAGTGTGGTCTGGCCATGGTGTGGGCCTTGACATCTATTAGGGTATTTGAGTATGCTGCTGAGCAGGCCCCAGAGACTCTCAGGTGCATCTTTTATCTGCCTCATGGAATGGTACATATCAGTGGGGTACACCCATTAAATTGTCTGGTATTCTGCAGTTGTGACTGTGGGATAGCATGAGCATATGTATTACTACACTATTTCTGCCGTGCAAGTGGTGCATACTTTCAGTACTTCATAGTTACCATTGCATGTGTTGTAACACCTTTCTGCCTACTGTTTGTACATTTCACAGGAGTCTGTGGGCATCCCTGTAACTCAGTCACTGTTGCTATGTCTAGGCTCTTAACTATTCAAATATGGCAGTGTCAGACCTCTCAAGTGTACAGATATTTGCAGGTTGTCCACATTTTTGCCTCATATTTTGGTCAATATCTCATAAACAGCTTTTTCTGGCAAATCACTCTGGGCTCAAGTCAGACTATAGTGACAAACATTTCAGTTTCAGACTTCATACCCTTCCAAACATCCAACAAAATGCAGAACCTGCTACTCTCTCAACTGTCTAAGTTTGTTGTAGCATTATTTGGAATGTGTCCCTGTTTTGGCCCTTTGCTCCACATTTTTTATTACTTAGTCCGGATGTGTTCCTGTAAGAGGTTGTGGGGTATGGGCAGTGATTATCCTGCTGTGAGTATGTGTGTGGCTTGCAAGGTGCTACAGTGACATTATTACCTACTAGCTACCAACTAGCATGGCTGTTTCTGTTCACACACTACTATTCTAGAAATCCACTACATTTGACAGTAAATATACATGACATGCTTTGTGTACTACACATCCTATATTCCCTTTACATTCATTCCTACTATTACATGATATATTTATTGTAGCACAATGTTCTTATATAACAGTCATGGCTTAGTGGTAAGTCATGCAGACTACTGTTTCCAAGGTCCTGGGTTCGGGACTGACAGTGGGATTTTATTTTGCTTTTGAGCAGACTACAGGACTTGTCATTCAGAGTGACTAAGGCACTTTTAAGCAGTTATAACCGGGTTAGTGCTGGTTTGTGCAGAGCTCACGCATGCGCACTGGCATTCAGCTCCGCGCACACCCGCTTACAACTGCTTAAAAGTGCTTACTCTTGCGCACACCCACGCTATTTTCTTTGAAAGAAATGAAAATGGGGAGACAGGAAAGTGGTGAAAATGGGGTCACAAAGAGGGTAAGACAGTAAGGAAACAAGCTCGGGTTTTGCAGGAGGGATGTAGGTAAGGCCCATAGCTGCCCATTTCTTCATCAGCAACAGCTGTGCATATGTTTGTAATTTGGTGTGACATTTGAAACCTTCCACCCCTGAGAGAGGTGTAAGGACAACAATAATACTTGTTGTACAGCCAATTGTAATTGACAGTTTCCATGTCCAGCAGACGTGTGCGAAATGGGCAGCTATGTATGGGGCGTATTTTTTTTGTGGGTACAGAGTGCCCTTTTTTTTTCAGGTGAGAGTGGCATGTCAGGTATGGGAAGTCGGTATAGCTGGGGAGGTAGGTTGGGTAGGTTAACAGACAAGACAAACAAGACGCATACAGGGGCGGTGTATGACACATGTGGGGGGGGTTACACAATTGACGGGGATGGATGTTTGGATATCTAGAGCCCATGAGCCCACAGATGGCAACAGTGGAACTGATATCCCCACCCATGGGCAGTTGCCACTGTGCCTTCACGGCCCAGGATGGGGCTGTGCTGGGGGCTGTGTAGGCTGGGCAGCAGGCACACCCGTTAGTTGTGCCACCTGTGCCTCAAGCTGGCGTAGGGGCCCAAGAACAGCTTCCTGGATCTCCCTACGCACCACAGTCCGGACACTACGGAGGGTGAGTGGATGTTCTCCTCCGGCCACACTTGCAGAGGGGGGACGAGCCCCATCCCCTGCAGCGCTTCCACCTGCAGGTGGCACAGGGCCACTGGAGGAGGGTCTGGCCTGGGCACTACTGCCAGGTGCACTCACCAGCTGAGGAGGGAGAGGTGGGTCTGCTGGAACCCGCCTTCCCTGTCATCCTATGTTTTGCATTATGTCATGACAGTTTGGGTTAGTAATGTACAATACCATTCACAATTAGTTGTAACAGCATGCATTAGTATTCCCATTAACCAAACACCCAGATATTCAAACCATTGAACAGCAAGCATAACACATGCATATTTTGAACAGCAATACACAGTCCAACAACATGCAGGGTTGATTGATGGCAACAGGCCATCAGGTTTGGATGTATGAACAGGGCAGATGCATCAACATACATGCAAATATGTATGAACCAACAGGACAAATGTCCAGGGGTGTTAATTGTGATTGCACATACCAATTTCACGTGGAATGGATTATATGTGGTTATAGGGTAGGGTGAAGAAAATTTAATTAACAACTTCAAATACCAATACATATGCTGTACATTTCTAATAGCTGCAGATATATACACACTACAGTTCTGCCTACAGTTTCCTATGTGATAACTACTTCAAGTTGGTGATAGGAATGTTACTGCTACATCAATATACATTTTCATTTTTATTCATACACATTCATATCTGGCTCTGTTCAGCTACATCATCCTGCTACATTTGCTTTATATAGCTATAGACAACTGTGGATGTTTGGTATTTCAGACAACCATACTATCTGCATATTGCAGACTGAGAGCAACATATCCAGATTTTGGGATACACATTCCAGCTGCGGTAACATTTTCAACACATTTTACTGTTTGGTTCTGCTTGTCACATTCATTTCATTCTGTACTGACTGCAGTATACTTTATTCAGGAGTTATTACTACTTTATTGGTGGATTCATAACTCTTTCTCACACTCTCTCACTTGTTTTATTTTTACAATTCAGGATGGTACTTAATTCTAGGCTTTATTGACATGTTTTACCTGTAGTTATAACAATCCTTTCCAACAGTCTCACTTCTGTCATGTTTCTGTATTTCAACAGGGATATATTTCACACATGTGTTTTACTCAGCTTCTGCAGCTGTACTTTTCAGCCTGCTGCAGGTTATGTACTATTATATTACAGGTGGGACATCTTTATTTCAGACTTTATTTCAGACTTGTTTCATTTTTCTGTTTGGATTACAGACTGCATCACACTTTTGTAATCAAGCAATACTTGCAAACCCTCTTACACTGTTACTTGCACATTTTATTACTTAGTGACTACACTGCACTCTTTTGCTAACTGTCATACTTATATATTTATTTACAGTTACAGGAAGAGGATTACTGACCTGCCTGGTGGCGCAACCATGCCAGCATATCGCCATAGGCTCTACGGTTCGCAGAACGGACACCTGCAGCTGTAATATAAATAAAGTAATATTGGAATACACATCTCCATAATATCAGCTAGGTTAATTTCTTACATAAATAATTACATGTAACTTACTCAGTAGTGGGGCATTGGGCATTTGCCGGGCCTCCTGGATCCAATGTTTCAGTTGGTCCTGCTTCCATCTCTTCAGGTCCGCATGGTGGTGACGGACCTGCTCACCAGTCCTTGGTATCCCTGTGGCACTGGTGAGATCATGAGCCAACTGGTCCCATGCCTCAGCCCTATATGCTCCCCACAGGACCTGGCCCTGCATGAGTTGGTCATCATGATTGTGGACAAGGAGCCAAACCATATATTTGGACTCCTCAATGCCCCACCTCTGTGCTCGAAAGCAACTACCCTCACCTACACCTGACATTCTGGCTGCAAGTTGGTTCTACAATCGGTTATGCTGTGTATTCCCGCCTATGGGGCTTATATATGCCGTTTTTCCTGCACTTATCTGTGATTGGCCATTTTAGAATTGTATCAGCTTCACAAAACCTGCTTTGTCATGCTCCTGTTTCTATTCATTCCTATATATATGCTATTACTGCATTTCTAAGTGCAACTGTCATGGCTTAGTGGTTCAGTACCTTGACTATGGTGCATGGTATCCTGGGTTCGAATCTGGCCACTGCTTTTTATATTTTATGACTGTCTACACAGGCTAGGAGGTGTGTCTGTGTAAAGGCAGTTTTGTTACAGCTTGCTCAACGTTGCCCATTGGTTAGCTTGTTGGCGCAGTGCGCAGCCCCGTGCAAATGGGTTACGCTGGTTTATGTGTCATTTGGCTGTCAGCACGCATATTACGCTCAACTCAGCCATGGGCACACAGTTTCAGCATGTTAAACCACTGCTCACCTACGGGCACTCATTTTACACCTGTTAAACCACTGCTCACCTACGTGCACTCATTTTACACCTGTTAAACCACTGCTCACCTACGGGCAGATGCACTCAACTTGTTAAACTGTAGCTCAGCTATAGGCACATCTGACATTTTTTATTATTTTGTTATCTCACATTTCTTCAAAATATATGGCCCATTTCATTACATTTTACATAAAATATAATTTTATATGTGTACATATATGTCAGGGACTTGTTTCGTGCTTATTTCACTAAAAATAAAAATTGATGTTGGGGGGGCTCGAACCATGACTGCCTGCTCTTCAGCCGACATCTCTACCACTACACTATTGCTTCTTGGCTTACTTTGCATATTTAGTTCTTATATGCTTTTCCACTGACTGCTGACTGTGGCTAAGCTACGGGCACGCCAGCGCAAATGAGCACACTCACGGGCAAACATCTTTACAATTTAAAAAAAAATGATAAGATGTTCATTTGTACATTTTATGTTTGTAGTCTGTGGGGGCATGTGTTGTATTGTATTTATTCACATTTACATGGGCTCTGTCTTAGGGGTCTACTTTTGGGACTTTTACTCTTCTAGGGGCGTGTCCGTTTGCAGGGCTCAGCCTACGGACACGCCCCCTACTGTCTTCCACGGACCGTGTAAGCCTTAGGTGTGATTCAGCATGCCCTCATGCATATGCATGACATGCTGACGTCACACCGTTTAACTGCAGCCTCCGTGTAAGCCTTGTAACTCTTACACGGAGGCTTTGTGAATCCTGCCCTATGTCTTTACAAGTATAGTCAAATTGTTTTGCAATTTCCTTTATGTATGTATATGTATATATATATATATATATATATATATATATATATATATCTAAAGGAAATTGCAAAACAATTTGACTATACTTGTAAAGACACAGACTGGGATTCAGAAACTTTAGCAAAATTGCAGTAAACAATTTTGCTCAACAAGAAGCGACAAGCACGGTGTGTATGATTCAGCGATGCATGTACTGCTAGTGGTGGATTTTGAGGAGCAGACCTGCTCGCAGTTTATGCTAATTGTTGTATAAGAAGATGGTAGTGAGCAACAGTATCAAAACAATAGGTGTCATGTGTGTAAAGGGGGTAAATCAAGATGGAGTGATTCAGAAATGTATGAAGACAGCAGTGAGGCACTCTAACACTAGTAGTGTTGACAATAACAAAACCCTTACATTCACACTGAGGAAGTACAGAAAAATGTTAGAGGTTGCCACGCCATTAGTTAATCTACACGTGCAGCAAACTATTATTACTTCTGCTAGTCATGGTGGTGCAGGTCATCAACCTCAGAGTCACTGTATCATCTGACCACACTTAACTTTAAAAGGACTCTATGATATCAACACAATATACCTTACTGTGTGGATAGGGATGCCATGCAGAACCTGGTATGCATGTGTCAACCTCATCTGCAGGCCTATGGGAATCGTGGAAAACCAAGGTATTATGTGACATTATGTATACTTTACAGGGACCATCCAGCAACCAAATGGGGACAAAGTAGGGGTTTCTCAGGGATCTACCTCAAGAATACGCCATCAGTTTCTTGATGCTGTGCTACAGCATGTGGGAAAGCATATGTGGTTTCCATGTACCATAGAGGAGAGCAAACACTATGTGGAACATCTATGATAGACTCCATTTTTCTAAGATACTAGGGGCAATAGACTGACCCACACTGAAATAAAAGCCTCACCTGGGGACGTGTGAATAAGGTAAATGAACTGTAAAGGGCATTACTCCATTAATGGCCAAATGATCTGTAATACATATTGTATCATTTACAATGTGTCTGCAGGCTATCCAGGTAGTTAGCACAAGTCACATATGGTATACGTGGCATCTCTGCCAATGGTTTGTGATGGATAACTTCCCCCAAAGGGCATCTTATTAGCAATGTCAGATCTGTTCTGGAACTCTGGCTGATGACCCCCATCAGAAAACCACAGAATGAGAAAGACCAGAGATCCAACTCTGCCTTATCTCAAACCAGAATTTTTCATGTGGTGGCCTGCAGTATGAACCTAGCACATATGGTAAAAGCTTTTGAGTGAGTGTAGTGCTACACCAAAATCATACTTGGGAGACAGTTACAGCAGGTGTGACAATTGCAGGAAGGACAGCTTCCAACACACCAGGCAAGGGAGACTGAGATAGATGAGGAATCAGAGGAGAAGGTAGCAGAAGGGGATGAACATACTAGACGGAGGTTTACACAGTATAGTATGACAATGGCAAAGAGGCAGCGACTTGCACATGGTTCTGCCCATAGTACAGCATATACTCTACAGTAGAAGTGATGCATGCAAACCCAACACAAGACTGCACTTACCTATACATAGGCTGGCTGCACTGTGCATCACATATAGGGAATCCAAGCAGCAAAATACAAAGGGCAAGCCACAGGTTTTATCATCTGCACTGATGAGGGAGGGAGCACAAGTGTGCAATGCCTTTTACAGGGAAATCGACTGCTGTAGGAACTGGAAAAGTACAGTTGTAATGTCAGTATGGGGAATGGAATGGTGTATTTCAAAAGGCTTTATAATGATCAACTGCCACTGGTTGTGTGAGTGAGGCACTGGGTTCACACACAAGAACACCACTATAGACTCTAGTGCTCAAGACTAGTGGTATACTTATGTGTGTATGTTGGGACATAGCCTCAGCAATAGGTGCAGCACAGTGGCTAGTTCTACTAGATTGGTCCAGAGCATGCATGGCAGATGGTTGGCATCCCATGCATACTTCCCACCCACCACACACCCATGAGAGCTGACTCTACCAGGAGTACACTAGTAGTAGTACTACTATGGCCCTGGGGTGGATGGGAGTGTGATAAGTGATGGTGAATGTCACTGCTGCAGCTAACACAACTCCAAGGTTGCCCTCTCCAGTCTCTATGCACCTCCACGACAGATGCTCACGTTGAACTGTTGCATGACCATGATCGTGGCTGTCCATGGCCACAGTGTCACTATCTGAGTAGGCAGCAGTGGACCATTTGTATGGATGGTGCCTGCTCTATGGCATGAGAGTATGAAAGGACATTGTGTTTGCCAGTTTGTGTTATGGTCTATTAAAACAGTCACACATACAGGAACTGCACTCTTACAGGTCATCCTTCACATCCTACATTTGCTGTATCAACTTAGAAATAGCTGTAATGTTACTTGTCTGTGCATTCATAATGGTCTTGCATATACATTGAGTTGTACCCACTGGCTCAACTAGTTCAGGGGGTGGTACCCATGCCTCCAGCAAGCACCAGTATGCATTCCCTTTTACAGGAGGCCCTTTGGGACTTGTAACAGATTGGTGATTGACCCATGGGGTTATCACAGTGCCCTGAATGTTTGTGTCTGCAGTAACCTGTTCTCCTAGTATGATGTGTCTTTTGGGTATCCATAGGCATAGAGGATAGGTTCATGGATTGTACAGGGGATGCAGTGGGCACACTTCCTGTGTTCAACACACACACACACACACACACACACACACACACACACACACACACACTATATGCACCTGGACAATGTAAGCAGATAATCCCTATCATCATAGGAAACAGATGATCCACCAACATCAGCTGGTGCAAATTCCATTGTAGAGGTGCCAGATAGAGATGCACATGCGAACACAGCAAAGCATATATCTCAGTATAAGTATGACCCACCACCTCCCAATCTACACCCAGTGCAGCTTAAATACAACAGTGCTAGGAACAATATAGGAAAATAGCTTACCTCATGCAGGTGCCTTTGGTGGCTGTACCCATGATGGTCCTATATTATCCAAAACACAGCATTACTAATATATGCAGTGAGTAGTTGCCCAGTGGATGGTAATCACAGGTTAAGACAGGTACGACAATATCCACCTGGGGTATTTCTAGTGCATATTCTATGGGCACACTACCGCTCAGCTCTGATGTCCAACACCATATTGTGGGACTCTGAGGAGAATACTGAGCCTCTGATGGAGACTAGAAACTCCTCCATCTTTGTAAGAGGTGGATCGAATGATGGTCCACTTCTCATTGTGGCTTCATTTGCATGGTGGATAGCCTATTATTCTGCAGATTGGGCAATGTTGATGGCTATTTGCTACATCTGTTCATAACTGTGGTCCTGCTGACCAACAGTGTTGATGTCTACCACAGGATCTTCCCCTGCTCAGTTTTGGTAGGTCTGGTTAGCATCATTCTTTCCAAAAAAGCTGAAACAGATTTCCTGCAATAGTACTTAATTTTCTGCATTGGAGAACTTGGTTTTCTGACATGTTTTGTCTGTGGAGATTCCACTTTCCCCTCATATTTGCTTGCCAAGTATATTGATGTGGGTAGTAAAAAGTTTGTGTCATGATGACAGGACCAACTGCTCCTGCTCACTTAATACCTCCTTCTCTGTATACCATACTGAAGGCATTTATCCTGCTTGTACGAGTCAACCAATACTCTTCCATTATCGGGGCTGCAAGCACCATTGGAAAGACCTCTCCCCTCAAAAAAATGCAACTCATGTAGGTTTACAACTTGCAGTTGCATGTACTGCAAGTGACCCCCTCCAAAAACACATTTGGTTTATGCATATCCTATACACCTGTAAAGATGTGTGTCATCCACTCCTCTCTTAGGGCTGGCTTGCTTCTAGAAAGACATGCACTGCACAATTACTGCTGAGAGTGTCTTTCAGTAACAATGAGATCCCTTATGCACAAAACTTTATTAGGATCCGTTACCTCTCTTTCCCCTAAATAAAGTTCTTATGACAACTGAAATAAATTCTCCCAACATATATTTGCAGACATGACCTTTGATGTACCTAGGTTTACAAGTAGTACTGCTAAATGGAGTGCACATCTCTTCAGCAAACAGGAAATCAATGTTTGACAGTCTTCTTTAGTGAAATCACCTACAGTTTGTTTTCCAGTTGCAGCTCTTTGAATTATTTCATGGCACCCTGAAGCAATCTGCAGTCTACTCACATTTTTATCATGTAGATTTGGACCTCTAGACACTGATTATGCAAATGAGGCATGATTCCTAAATGATTCTTAAATGGTCAAGCTGCACATCCCACCATTTAGTAGGAATGTTCAACATGGCTGTGAGCACACACTGGCGGTAGTGAGGAAAGTGAATGGGGTTTATATAGAACTTCCACCCTCAACCTGTGAAGGCTGAAGTTGCCCTAAAGCAGAAATACTATAATTGTCAAAACATACACCATGGTTGCTATGTCTCACATCTCTGATACTTTTATTGCACAACTTCAAAACTGGTATGATCTCTTATCACCCCTGCCACTGACCACTCTGCTGAGTTGCTCAATGGCAATGGGAAATGGGCATGACCACTAGATGCCAACCATAATTCTCTGGCTGTGGACCTGCAGAATAGCTATTACTTCTGAGGGTGCTGATAACTGCAGGGTGCCATGTTGGTGCATCTAATTAACAAAAATATTTTGTCTGTCCACACCACTGGGAGTATTTGCTGGAGACTTCATATCAGAGTCACCAGTATAAGGTTGATGTCTAACATTGTCTTACCAGGGCAATGAAAGAGACCACTGACATACCATGGTCTGGAGAGCAGTGCAGGCACCAGAAAAGTGACCTGAAGAGGCACCATCCAGACCTTCTTCACCAATGGAAGAAGAGGTCAATGAGACAGCTCTGGAGATGTTCTGTGAGTAAATGTTGTTTTTCATCTTAGTTGACCTCCTTTCAGATTAGATTATATTGAACTTATGAACTAATGAGTGTTATTTTCTACCCCACTGCTTCTGAGGCCAGGGTAGAGAATTTGGAACACTATCAAAGGAGGGCAGGACAACTCTCTAGGAGCAGGGGTAAATGCACTTGTTTATACTTTCACAAGTATTAAGACATACTTGCATATAAAGATAAATACATGCAGATATAATACTGACACGCTTAGATTATAGTTATATATACATGTGGTAATATAGTCATAGACAGATATACTTGCCAATACAAAATGTATAAATAGTTCCGTAGAGATATACTTCTTAATCAGGGTTACCCTGGTATTGATTCACAAATCAATTTTCAGTCAGTTCACTGTGGTAAATATGTCCTCTACCTGCCCGTGATTATGTACTATCTGCAATTGGTATCTCATGAGCATTATAAGGTACTGATATAGTACAATACATCGTTAGTTCATACTTGATGCTGCAGTACTGCAGTGTTGCTAGAATGGCTCAACAGGGTAAGTACTTACCTTTCATGATTGTCTGTAGGATAGGTCACGTGTTCTATTCCTAGAGAAGATGATTTGCATAAAACATGGTCTGGGAGGTGGGACCATATGAATATCTACTCTGTGGGGTACTACCAAGAGGAATTTTGTACCTGTATAATAATACAGGAAGGGTGCATTTCCTTGTGCATAGGGAAGTACACACACACACACACACACACACACACACACACACACACACACACACACACACACACACACACACACACACACACACACACACACACACACACACACACACACTTATGCTTGCAGCCATGATGGCTTAGCAGTTAGCATGCACACACACATACAAAGACATACACATGCATGTGTACGTGTGCACACAGTCTTGCAGCCATGATGGCTTAGCAGGTAGCACACACACACACATGTGCGCACACACATACTCACACACGCATGCACACATGTGCGCGCATACACAAGCACGCGTGCACAGACACACGCTTGCAGTCATGATGACTTAGCAGGTAACGCATGCTCACACACACACTCACACACTCACACACACACACACACACACACACACACACACACACACACACACACACACACACACACACACACACACACACACACACTCTCTCTTGATGCTATGATGGCGTAACAGGTGACGCACACACTTGTTGCCAAGATGGCTTAACAGGTAGCACACACAGACTCACACATGAACACACTTGATGCTATACTATGATGACTTAACAGATAGTGCACGTGCACACACACACATACACATGCTCACACTTGCTGTTACGATGGCTTAACAGGTAGTGCACTTGACCTTCATGACTGATATGCAGATTTTAGGTTCATATTATACAGCAAGTGCTTTCTTAGCATCTATGTGCAGCCATTACAGCAAAGGGTGGGAAAGCTGAAGTTAAATGTGCTTCTGTAGAAAGTATATGCCTGTTAGAGATAGATATTGATGTATTTCCCAGTTGTATTGCAATTAATTGTGGGATCATAAATTGGACAGCTTATAGATGTTACTGCATGTTAGTATTCCTCTTCCACTGTCCTTTTTGCCACTATCCTTTCTGTATATTACATTTTGTGCTGATTGTTTTATTTCTATCCATTTATGTTATTTTTTATTCTGCTAGACCACCACCCATGGTCCCATTCTACCCCGCCAGCTCCCATAAACTAGTGCCACCTCAGGCATCAAACCAACAAGTCTAAAGGGGCTACCTCAGAAAGTAGATCACAGGAGATGGAGAGAAATAAGCCCATGACCCTGCCCCTGGTAGCTTTGAGGTGAACGACAACGCCTTCTCCCCTGACAGTCAATATGTCAAGGTGGTTGTTGAACTTGTGGACTAGCACATAGAGGCCTGCATTGGATGCCTAGAGAGACTCCTTATTCAGCTTGCAAAATTGTGTCCTTAATCTGCACTGCCATCAACTTCAGGGCCATGTCCTACTGGTCTGGGTGTCCAAGGTGGGGTATGATCTCCTGCTGGGTCCCATGTGGGCAGGGTGGTAATGCTTCATATAACTACGTTATTTTCCATCCTGGTGTTCTCCTTTTGTGTCTATGCATGTCCTTGTTTTATATCCAGTTCTCCCAGTCAGTACTGCATTCCCTCCGTTTGCCTGATGTCACCTTTCCATTGTTCTTCCCCCTCCATCAGCGTGTCAACACCTGCCCTGTGAGTCTTGGCTGTCTTCTATGTTTGTTTGTGTACCCCTGCTACCTACTCTAACCCTCCTACCTTTCTTCTACTTCCCTTTCTTCCCTCCCTCCTTCCTCACTGTACCTTCTCTTCATATGTATAAAATGGATACCTATCCCACAACAAAAATGTTACCTTTCCTTCCTGACATTCATCCTGACCATTCCTTTATATTTTCCCTTACTTCATTCCCTCTGTTTGCTTCCTACTTTTTTGTCAGTTTCCTATAATACCATTTTTACCTTTTAACTGTCTGAAGCCTAAAATGCCTTTTCTGTATACTCTCAGTTCACACCCATACCTCTTTATGGTGTCCAGAACTTTTTTTGGGTCTGGCTTCTTTAACTAACTGACTTGCCATTTAATAATAGGTAGTATTAGAGAGGGCAAGGAGTTATTAACAACAACAAAAAAAACACTAAGATTGTTAGTCTACAATAGCATTGTCGACTCAGAGCAAGAGGTTCTCTGGTTCGATTCTCAGCTGGGGTGCCTTCTGTGCAGAGTCTGCATGTCCTCCCTCTTGGGTTTCCTCTAGGTGCTCTGATTTCCTCCCACATTCCAAACACAAGCAGTAGGTGGACTGGACACTCTAAACTGGCCTTAGGTATGAGTGTGTGTGTGTGTGTGTGTGTGTGTGTGTGTGTGTGTGTGTGTGTGTGTGTGTGTGTGTGTGTGTGTGGGTGTGTGGTGTGGAAGAAACACCATGGCAGGGCTGGCCACCCAGCGGTGTCAACCTTGGCTCTAGATGACTGTCCACCGTTGAAGTGACACCCTGTCCCCATGTATAAAAATGAAAAAAAAAGAGTTATGGATGGATGGAGGGAGGGAGGGAGGGAGAGATTGTTAGTCTAGGATGTCCTGCAGTGGAGAAATTAGTCTTTGCCATTTATTTTTTATATTTTCATATTTATGTTCATTTTTTCATAACTGAGCGAACTACATTTAATGAAGTATATGTTGTGAAATACAAATACAGGAGACAGGACAATTCACTAAAAAGGTGGCTTATATCATACTATACTGGAAATATTGCTAGTTGTTTGTTAGTAATTATGAAAATAAGCAGCATTTCCATACGTACTTAATACTTCAAAAACCAAGGGAATTACAAACTGTTGCATGACATCAGGTGAACCTGGCTGTTGCTGAAGAAAATGGTCTTTAATATTTGCATTTTAAGTTGCACATTTTGAGAGATATCCAGTATTATTTGTATTGCTAATTATACAATTAAACATGTTTTTTATATTTCTGTAAATATCTCAGTAATATATTTATAGAGGGATTTCTTGTTGTCATGTGGAAGACTTATGTCTGGTTAAGAAAAAGGTTTTAACACTAGATGTGTAGAATGTATAGTTTTCAGGATACGAAAATATAGTTGTGAAAGTTTACAATATACCTATGAACCTGTGAATGTGCTGACTATTATCACTGTAAAGATTAATTCTTACTGATAACTTTGTTCATAAAATTTGTTCATAAAATATGTACATTTGTTTATTTTATGTTTTTAAGTTTATTTTACAGAAAAAGTTCTGGAAAGCAAGATGTATGTAGGCTGCTATTGATGTGATATTTCACATAACATAGGTGTTAATGAATTAATTTGGTCAAAATATAAATGAAATCACCCTGTAATAAGTCTTTAAGGCTTCTAGATTCCTTTTCCATATTGCTGCTTCTGTGCATGCGTGGCCATGGAGAGCTGCAAGGAGGTGCATGCATGTTCCAAATTCACCTAACTTTTCCTTGCGTACTGCAACCACTACATAAGCTTACATGCACCACCACAAGCCCCACTCTGACTGTGAGTGGAATATTTAATGAGGTACTGGTTTCAGCATGCTTTCTCCACTGTTAATTCACAGTGAGCTCTGGAACTTGTTGCATACTCTAGGTAAACAGAAGTTGGCTGAGCATGACTGTGCCCACCATGTTTTTGAATTCCAACCATACTGCTGAATTACTTAAGCTTTTAATTAACAAAAAAAAAAAAAAAAAAAAAGATTGTAGAATTTCACTTCTTATTTTTTCTGTTTTTGTGGTTTATTGCTGTAATTCAGCTTAATGTTGGTAATTCTGGAGTAAATGCACATATTTGTCTTGAAGTTTCAGACAATAGCTCCATTCACCCTAAGCTGTAAAAGGGCAAAGAAATTACACTTTTAATGTTATGTTATGCTATCTTGCCTTATCTTATCTCATCTTTCTTATATTTATATAATGTATAGAATAGTAATAAAAATGTTCACCAAATATATAGAATGCAAATGGCAATCATATGTAACACAGCTATTAGAAAAAGCCGAGTAATAAAACTCAGCACAAGCCATTTAGTAAAGCCATTGCCCCCCCCCAACCCACATTCTTTGACAATTTATCTTTTGGAACTACTGATGGCATGTTAATTTAAAGATATTTAAGTGCCCTTTCATATTGTTGTAAACTCTGTACTTTCCAGAATGTATTCACTTTATTTAAGTCTGCTCAAGTGCAGACCTCTCTGTAAGTTAAGTGCTAGACATGTGACTCAGATTAGCCACAGTGTACAATGAGCATATAAGTACGAACATAACAGAGTAGTTTACAAAGCCACTGCACCAGTCCCTAAACATAGGGACATCTTTAGAGGTGTGGTAATACAAACTGAAATACAGAAGATACTGGCTTGGCATCTGCAACCAGTCAGCTTTTTCTCTAGTAAAAGATTTTCTGTTTCAAAATGACTTCGAAAATATGTTGTAGAACAGAAAGTCAAATGTGTGTTGGCTGATAACTATAATATATAGCATATGATTAAAGTATTTGAGTTATACATGAATGTGTTTTTAAACTAACACAGTTAACATATACTGCACATAGTTAAGCATGGAACTCTGGTTATTGATGTTTTATTGCTTGCTAATCTATGGGACAATCTATCCTTTACTTTTCTTTACCACATTCTGTTAATGTATCTTGTATACAAAATGTTTTTAACTATAAGTTCTTTTTTGCTTACTATAACTTGGAAAAGGTTCATGTAATATATAAAGGAATAGTGTCATCAAACTGGTCATGTCAGAGACTGTTAGCCAAAAAAAAAGTATACAAGCTGGTCTCACTAATAGGGAGGAAGCTCTATTGACACTCCACTGATAAAGATTAAAATTACTCAGTCCAAATGTCAGTGGTATCAACTCTTCTGTTATGGGAATCAGATTATGGACATGAGTGAGTTTGTTTATGGCTGCATTGTTGGCACAACAAAAAGCATGTGTCCTCACTGTAACTTTGTAAGTTATCCTTCTGGGGATATGAGATAGTTACCTCTTTGACACATGCTTCCGTCAAAGGGAATAGTGGCACTCTTCCATCAAGGATGTACATCCATCATAGGCAGCTATATATCTAGGCTGGCACTTGGTTTATTTATTTATTTTATTTATTTATTTATTTGCAGTTGGTTAACCAGGATAGTCCATTGGGCCAGAAGAGCCCATTTTTTTGGAGGGAGTCTCCTGGAAAAAGAAAACACAAAGATTACACAAAAAATACAAACAACAATTTACAATTATTCTAGTTCTAAGAGATAACTAAAGTTACTGTGGTTAAAAATATACATTTTTTTTTTTTTTTTTTTTTTTTTTGTACTAGTAAGTTTTCAGAAGATAAAAATAGTAGGATTAGATGAAAATTAGTGGTGGTTGAAGGTGTAGAGTTGAAGTAGATAGTTGAGATAGGATGTTGGTTACTAGATGTGTGAAAAAAAATGGAAGGAAAGGTTTGAAGTAAGTGAAGGGAAGAAGGGGGAAGAAGGGAAATAAGAAAGGAGGGGGAGAGAGGACAACATTCCCATGAATGTTAGGTGTGTGAGTAAAGTGATTTTTTAAGGATGGAGAGGCATGTGCATAGGTGAGCTGAATATAGGAGAGGGTAGTTGAAGTTCTAGCCAGTTGAGTAGGTGGAGAGGAGGTATGGGATGATTGGATGTCTGTGTTAGTAAGATGGGAATTTAATTTAAAGCTTCATCAATCTGGACTCTCCTAGTAGTTTTAGTCAGGCACCAGCTCAAGAGGTGTATTTTTATTTGGTGATGAGAGAGAAGATTCTGTCTGTGGTGGTTTTTTTTTGTGGGGGAGGTATGTTATTTTTTTTTTTTGTTTTTGATGTGGGGAGGGATCATCCATTGTCATCCATTGTGGTGGCATTTTTAATTTGATTTTTTTAGTTGGGAAAAAGTCAAGATGAATATATTAAAAAAAGAGCAGGACCCAGTATGGAACCTTTGGACACACAGGGGGGGGGTTGGAAACAGGATAGAGAGGTCAAGTAGGAGTTGTTGTCCAGGAGATAGGGAAGGAGAAGAGATGGATACATTTCTGAGAAAAAGGAGATGCTAGTATCTGTGCCTCCTTTGTGGAGGGGAATGATGAAAGCTTTTCCAGAGTTGTGAAACAAGACCTTCTTGATAGACCAGTTGATTATGATGCTATTGGGGAGGGCAATGCTTAATGCAGCCAGTATGAGGAAGCATGAGGGAATGTTGTCGGGGGCATTGTGCTAGGGTCTTAGTTTTTTTTTTTTTTTTTTTGGTAGCAAGTTTGATGTGTTTTGATGGAGAATGGTGGTGTGTGAGGAGAGGGTAAGATTAGAGACTGGAGGGGGAGGGGGAGGGGGAGAGGGAGGAGTGAAGGTGGGGGAGGGTAGTATTATTAAGGAAGGAAGAAGCAGTTGAAGTGGAGTTGATGTTAGAGTTGGAGTTGGGTGTGGCAAGATCAATGTCTTGAACATTTTGGTAGATCTGTACTTGGGTTATAGATGTTTTAGAAGGTTAGAAAATACCGGTAGAGGGGTTTTATTCTTATGGTAACATGCCCATGCCTTGTCTCTAAATCGCATGACAGTTAGTGTGTTTTTGGGGCGGTGGGAAGATGGTCATGAGGAGGAGTCAGGAAGAGGTACCCACTAGGGTAGTAGTAGTGGTGGGGCTAGGATCCAGTCTAGGAGATACTGACATTGATTGAAGTCTGGTGGTGTGTCTAGTAGTTGAGAGAGAGTAATTATATAGGATAGGTTGCTTGCTGTGGAGTGTGCAGGGAGGAGGCCCAGGGGCCCAGTTAATCTCCCTCTCTTATGATTTTTCATTCTTACTGATATTAGTAGAATAGGAAGAGGAAAGGATATACTGAGAGATATTCACCAGGGGGGAAATAAAATGAGGGCTATGCATTGTGTTTGTGTTTTATTTTAACTGATAGAGATAGTCATATTAATTCAGCTACCATAAAGGGGAGGGGGGTTTGTTGTAAGGAGTTATGCAAAGGGAGGATGAGTTTATCACATTAGCAGAAGTTTATTTCCACCCTACCCTTGGAGTCAAGGCAATTTGACACATTTTACATTATATTCATGACTTTAGAGGCTCCTTAATCTGACTAGGGGATTTCAATTGTGTTACAGACTCTCAGGTTATTTCACCTTGCAGACTTTTCCTGACCCCTTCAGCCAGATGTAAGTGATAGATGGGCAATAGCATTAGGAGTTCTCCTGGGCTCTTTACTCATCATACTATACTTTGCACGTTGGCCAGAATCGACTCAATATACATAGAGCCCACTCTAGTAGATCCCTGCTCAGTTTTCAAGGTTGTACCCTGGCCTTATTCTATCCATGATGGCCTAGAATGCACCTTTTCTCAAAGAGGCCCTCTCCCACTGAAAATATTACTGCTTTCACAATTCTATATCCGTCTTTCTGACAATAGTACTGCAATAATTAAATTTACACATGAGTTTGTGGCATCCCACTCCAGCCAAACCCATCCTCCTCCTCATATAATTTGGGATGCCTATAAAGCCTTTTTATATAGGTTCATAGGAGTTTACTAGACTAATGATCACAAGGGCCTTTTTAAGCCTAGCCATGCATCCCAAATCTCTGACAAGTTTTGATACCCTTGATAAGTGTAAGCAGGGGCTTGAGAGATGAAATGTATACAAGCAGAGGACTGGGAGGTAAACCATTTACAGGCTGCATGTGTCCATTAGGGACATGCTGTTTTTCAATCATGGGCCAATAGTCTCTGAATGCAGTGAAATACAGAGCCAAATACACTTCGGAGTCAATATAATCAGGTTTTAGTCCAGCATACACCTAGCAAATGTAACTCTATGCAACCATCTTTCCAGTAAAAAAAAAAAAAAAAAGATAAAACTCAATAAACCTTAAACTGTAAGACAGCGGTTGCACTTGACATGCTCTGCTGTCAATACTGTGACTCTGAAATAATGTTAAAGGTAAACACCAGACTAACTAGGAAATATAGGTATCGTGCCTGGCAATCTATCTCCATGCCATTCAGACAGGTCACAGCGGATAAGAACGCTCCATCCATTAATCATATGCTCAAGCAAGTTCATGATTATTATCAGCAGGTCTTTGCCTATTCAGCAACTGGTGATAACAGTTTACAACTACTTACTCTACATAGACTGTTCTAGAGCAAGCCCTGGGTCTCATGAAACCCATTACTATTCAATATGTAATCATGCCTATAAAGAAATTGAAGACCAATAAAGCAAAACCCCGGTGCTGAAGGATTAACCTCAGAGACATATAAAAAGCTCCCATCCTCAGCTGTATATCTGTTATGGGAGGCCTGCTCCTCAGTAGCCATTAAATTGTTTATTCCACCTTTTTGGAAGCAAGCAAGCAATCTTTTTACTAATCTTAAAGCCAAGTAGAGGTAGGTCTTCACCCACGAACTTTAGACCTATATCTATTCTTAGTTTTGATAGTAAACTTTACATGACTATATGGGCCACTCTTATAACACTTTTACTACCTGTGCTAATCTGTCCTGACTAGTTGGGATTTGTTCCAGGGAGAAGTACATGGCAACATATATTAAGGGTAGCACAAATGTTGGAGAAGGGCTAATTAACTGATAAGCCTAGAGTTTGCTTTCCCTAGATATGGAGAAGGTATTCAACAATGTGAAATGGCCCTACTTATTTAGGGTCCTGACTGCCTTTAACTTCCCCCAGTCATTTGTTCTAGTTTAAACATACATGTATCAATGCTCTACAGCAGTTGTAAGGGTAGGCTCTTAGCAATCATACTCTAACAATAGGCAAAGGATTATAGCAAGGATGCTGGTTAGACCGCTATTCCTACATGCAACTGAACCCTTAGCCATGACCTTATAGGAAACTTTGAAGCTGAGAAATGCAGCTGACACTTCAGCACAGATTCCAAGTAGATTAACACTCTTTGCAGATGATCTAATACTTTTCCTGCTAAATCCATAAGAAAATCTCCTGTTGATCTGGTGTGTTCTACGACAATGGACACAACCCAGAGGACATAAAATTATCCCTACCAAGTTGGTAATAAATTGTGCAAAAATTAAACTTAATTCCAGAGGATGTGTCACTATAACCTCTTGGTGGCAGGTTGATTGGTTTTATGTCCAACTTTCACTCAATAGAGCTATCTCAGGTAACTCAAGCTGGGCAACTAGACACCAGCCTGGCAGTAGCTTATTGACCACGGGCTACTAGTCTTTATGGTAGGCACACACTGGCCAATAAGGGCACATGCATCCTCCCATCATTAGCATGGGTCCCTGGTGTAGGTCGGAGAAGGACAGATTCTCAACCATTAGCATGGGTCCCTGGTGTAGGTCAGAGTAGCCTGGGTCCTCAACCCACATATCACTGGAAAATACTCATGCCTATTTTTGGTGACATTATTCAACCTGACCAGATCACCTAGAGACATATTTTTATACTGTTGAGTGGCTAACCCTGCCATGATTCTCAGTCTGTGATCCATGTTATCCCATCTTGGGGATGCTGCAAACCATAGAAGATGTCCAAAGCAGTTGATTTATACAACTCTTCCCCTATAGGGCACCATGAAGAGTTTTTGTTGCTGTCCACGGCTCCAGTCTTTGGTGAGTTTGAGATAGAAACACTCATTATATTTTTCAGAAATGGGAGTAACCCAACAGATACACAGGGAGATCATACAAACTCCAAACAGGCCTTGGTCAAAAGTCAGGATTGAACCTTGTACCCTGTGCATGGGAGGAGCCAACTGGTCTTAATTGGGAGAGATGACGACAAATAACAGGATACCCCAAACCCCATGTAGAAAATGGGAAAAGGGAGTTAATGATGATGATGCGTCACTATAACTTTACCTTCAATTTCCCTTCCCTTAAATATTTAGGTATTACTTTAGTCCCCATTTCCAGAATGATCAGGGAGCTGAATGTTCAGTGTATTCATGACCTTATAAATGAACACCTCTATGAGTGGAAACAATGGAACATACCCATTGAGATCAAGCTTCTCTGGATTAAGATGATCTTGTGCCTAAAACTTCTATATATTTTACAAGGACTTACCATTTATATATCAGATAAAATGTTACGAAAATGGGATAGGCACATACTAAGATTTATATCATTACCAGTGACTCCCAGGGGCAGCGGCTGTGTACATTATGAACTACAATCTAAAGGGGGCATTAGTCTCCCTAGTTTGCTCACCTCTTATCAAGCATCAATTTTTTAGAACCTTCAGGGTCATGTATAAAACAGATGAGACCCCAGTATGGCTAACCCCTGTATAATAAGATCTCCACCCTTACCTAACAACTCTCCTGTCAACCAAACATATTGATTTGAGCTTCTTTTGACCATCTTAGAGGTGGGATTTTATGCTAAATCTCCCATAGTGGGAACCTCCCAATAGCTTAATACCATTTACAGGACTATATGTTCTGTTTTGAGAGCTTCTGACTTAACAGGCACCCTGGATCTCTAGTTTTTCCCTTAGGGACCCACTCCTGGTTTAGACCTGCATAACATTTCTATGGTTAAAGAGGTGGAAAAAGAATTTGGCTTTCCCTTTTCAAATCTATAAGGGACAAACCCTTAAATCATATGATGAACTTGGAGTTGATAAACTTTCTTTGCTGTATACATTTATTTTAAACACTGCTGATCCAAGATCTTCAAGCCCAAATTAACCACTTGGATAGTTGGGGAGTAACGATACCTGCCTTAACTACTTTATTGAAGGGAATTCACCATGATATTACATCTTTTTGTAAGCAAACATATTTGAATGAAACCGGCCAGAAGCTCAAGAGATAAACAGGTGGAGAAAATACTGAGCTCACCTTTATGGATTACATGAGCCCCTAGATGGAGGATATTTGCCTGGGAATGTCTCCACAGAATGTTCCTAACTCCTGATATTTTAGCTAAATGGTTCCTGACCCATCATTAAACAGAGTCTCACAAGGTTCAGTCCTTGGCCCCCTATTTTCCCTATTCTTACAAACAATATTGTGTTCCACACCGATGATATCTTACTCCTGGAATCCAGGAAATGTGTCTCTGCTCAACAAAAAAATCTTCAATTTATTTTTCCTCCTCCCTCTGTACCTGAATAACTCAAAAAATGATTACTAACAGCACCAGGTCCCTATCATGTTATTCTGTACCAATGAAAAACTGAAGTTATTCCCACCTGTCCATGTGAAAGACATCTCCAACACTTCCATTCCAATTGTCACTGAATAGAAATAACTGGACATTCTCCTTGATTCCCCATTGTCATTCCCCCTTATATAGCCAAAGCTGTTAGCAGAACTCTCATTCATTTAGAACTGTACTATAGATTCTCCCACCTTTTGTTCCCTCTTGCTTGTAAATGTATTGCTTAGAATGAAACCAAAAATTTAATATGGTCTTCTCCTATTGTGCCTTCAATAAGACAGCACCACACAAAAACTCCAGGTGATTGAAAACAAAATCTTCATGTTCATACTCCTACCTGATAACCAACTACGTCATTGTGATCTGTTAAAAACAAGAATGTGGCTTCCTATCCAGAGCAGAGCAATTTTGTCATCTACTATAATCATATTAAAAATAAGAAAGATGTAACAGCAATTTATAAACAATAACTCTTGATAAGATGGCCACTGCTGTGGGATACTAGACTGCCCATTACTGTGATAAGGCCCACTGCATTACTGTACTTAGATAATGTTAACTGCTAAAGAAAATATTTTTTAAGTATGTTTCACTGCTGTGCGTATTTCCTATGGGCTTTCTTCCCAGTGCCCCACATCTGTGCCTGGTCTGCCAGCTTCACTGTGACTTCTGGACTAACTCAGATACAGCTGGGGCTGGTCATGGAACCTAATGACATCCTGGGGGTCTTGGTCACTGCTATCAGCTGGGTTTTACATTAGGCCTAATCCTTTATTCCTCCACTTTCATTGCAGCATGTTGGTTGTATCTGAGGGGTGGACATGCAATGAGGTCATGATGTGCATCTCCTTGCCTCTGGAGTAACTTGGCCAGGTCCAATATCCTTCTACTCCTGAGCCAGCCTCCACCACAGATCACTGTAAGGAGTGCCCATGTAATCACCCCTCCCAAGATGGGTGCACCCAGCCCTCCTTTCCTCTGCATCAGTCACCCATGCTGCTAATCCGGCTGGGTTGCCTTGGCCATAGTCAAGGATTTATCTCTCTGTACTACCACAATAGCAAGAGAAGATGTTCTGATTCTGAAATTTGCAAGAAAAGTTTAATTTTGCACAGATTTTGTGTAAACTGTTCCACTGCTTAGTGAGGATTCTATAGGAAGAGCCCACTAGCTTATATATATTTTTGGTGACATAGAGCAGTGATGTACTGTAAAGAAATATTGCCATTACTAACCTGTGTAAGTATGTTTGTGTCGGGATGGGATGACTTATTTCATCTAAGAACAACCATATTAGATTGAAATGGACATTATGTAAATTTGACTGTGACGTCCAGCCAATATCCCACCAGACTGCCACCAATCATGTGATGTCCCCCATTTAAAACCCGGGTCAGTAATTAAGGAGCCTCAATCCTCAGCACTGACACTAGTGTGGGAGAATCACAGAAAACTCCAGAGCACAGAGTACAGAAGAGTAAAATTCCACAATTTTTCTTATGAGCACAACAGGAACCTGCTCTGTTTCCTGGGACTGGACTATATAACTCTGTCCACCCCAAATGTAATCCCTTATTATACACTTCAGAGCAATGTGTTCCAGTTTAAGACCTCTGACTCACTCACACTCAAAATAAATTCAAATCTTACACACTCAAACACTGACACAGATTTCCAGCTGTGTTCCCTACCCAATACAAATGGCAAACTCTGCCACCAGAGTCAGACAGGACTACATACCCTTCAAAGGGTGATCAGTTATTAAAAATTAATTATCAAAATAAATAATAGCTATGACCAGAAGCAGTCAGGCATTCAAGGTGACCTGGGGAGTATCAAACAGGTATAAACACTCTGTAAACTCTAAAGAATACATTGTCCAGCCGCTATGTAAAGTAATAAAAAAAAATTAATGATAAGTAAAATGATTACAAGAATGTAAATAAACAATTTTCAGTAAAAATGTAAAATTAAACTGTGGGGTAGAAGTCCATCATTTTAGAAAAACTATCTAAATAACTAAACTTTCCTAATCTAACTAGAGAATACTGTCCTGGTCTAATCTATAATATCACAACAAGGCAAAGGCAGGCTTAAAGTTTTTGTTCAGTCCTTTTTCTTGGGTATCACTGCACAGCACTGTAACTGAATGCAAGTTTTAACTAACTGCTCTTCAACTGACCTCAGCAGTTTATTTTATAGTCCAGATTAACAGTCTCATCTGTTTTATTTTAAACATAACAATCAGCTGTTTGAAAAAGTTATTTTTCCTGTCAATCATCTGTTCAAATAATCACCTAGCAACCAAGAACATTCTAATGACATCATCATTAGAATCTCCCTTGCAAACGTGCAATTAGAAATGTATTTACATTTTCACAATTAGACATGCTGGCATACAATACAAGTTAATCTGTGAATATACATAAATCTCCTATCAGACATGCTAACACAGATGACAGTGTTTTCATTCTCTTTACACTGACTTTTTAATTTTGGTCAATTAATTAGATTATAAAGATCAATAATGTAATGGTTGGAATATGACCCAAATGACAGATGTCATTTAGTCAATTATTTATTTGTTAAACCTTATTTAATTTGCACTGGTTTCCGATTATGTATTGACCTTGGGGAAATATCTTATGTATATGTCTTTTGCTTACATTTCATGACCTATGCCTGTCAAGTGACTCACTCTCTATTTATTTATTTATTTTTATCTATTTATTTTATTTACATTGGTTTACTGGGATAGTCCAGCTGGGCCAGAAGTGCCCATGATCAGTGGAGTCCTCTGGAGAAAAGCTCCACATACAAGATATTTCACATACAAGACATTTTGCATACAATACAAAATTTACATTAATAAAGACATTTAGTACATGTTATTGGCAGCTTATACAATTGGTGAAAAAAACAGAACGCAAGTAATCGTTCTCAAATCAAAGATTTTATACAAGCAATACAGAGTATATACATGAGAACATTCATAGGTTCATAGGTAGGTACTAGGCTACCTGCCCGAAGGCATTTATAAGCCTAACCAGAATGTGTTGGCTTTTGCCACCCCCCTTAGATTCGTTCCCTGTGCCTCTGTCCAGCAGAGCCACTGAAGTGATCCCCGGGGTAAACTTTCTGTTTCCCATCCAGTCGTCAAGGTTTCTTTTGAAGAGTGTCAATGAAGAGCTCTGCCTAATGTAGATTGGAATCTTGTTCTAGAGCATGGGAAGTCTCTGGGACAGGAATCTATCCCTCCAGCACGTCCTATTTATTGTTGTGGTGAGGTTTAGATCCCTAGAGTGTGTGGCTCAAGGGGATAAGGTTTTCTTTAGGTGGAGCATGTCCATCAATTCTGGGTTGGACATGTCCTTGTATGTCAGGCAGAGATCACCTCTGAGTAGGCGGTATGTAACCGAGTACAGCTGGAGTTTCTTCAGTAAGCTGCATAGGGCATCTGTTTGAGACCAGTGAGCTTCTTGGTGAGGTACTTCTGTGGTCTTTCCAGCTGTTGCAGGTGTCTTGTAAGGCACATCCCAAATGGGGTGTTGTACTCTATGATGGGTCTGATGAGTGATGAGTAGAGGGGCACAATGACCTTTTGATCTGGATGCGAACCCTTTTGTGATTAGGTAGGCCATGTAGAAGGATTTTCTAATCACTTTGGCAATGTGATTATCAAAGGTGAGATTACTATCTACTTGGGTCCCCAGATCCCTTATTACGTCTTCCGTATTTAGGGGACTACAACCTATGTGGTAGATTGTGGGTACATTGTTTTTTCCAAAGGGGATGACTATGCACTTTTTGGCATTTAGCTTGAGGCCAAGATTTTGACACCAGGTATCTGTCTCATGAGACCCTTTTGGAGGATGTCTGTGTCAGCCAGAGAGTCAGTTATAGCTTCTAGTTTGCAGTCATCTGCGAACTTGGTCAGCCATAGTCCTCCTGTGCTTGCCTGTACCTCTGAGAAGTATATGCTGAACAGGAGGGGTCCTAGGACTGAGCCCTGGGGAACACCACTTGTAACCGGTTTAGAGTTGGACCTAGCTCCCGCAACTCTCACCATGTGGGTTCTGTCCATGAGCCAGTTGGCAACCCATCTTGTGATGTAGGGGTTTATGTTCAGGTTGGTGAACTTGTCTATAATACCAGAAGGGGGAATGGTGTTGAAGGCCTTAGTGAGGTCTAGGTAGGTTGTGTGTACCACCTTTCCCTCGTTTATAGCCTTGATAACCGTTTCAAAGAAGTCCACCAGGTTTAGGAGGCATGATCTGCCCTTAACAAAGCCGAACTAGGTAGGGTCCAGTGTTTGAAGGTTCCCAATGTCTCTGTTAATGAGTTCCATGACGAAGCGCTCCATAGCCTTGCAGACCAAGCTAGTCAGGCTTATAGGGCGATAGTTCCTGGGGTCTGTTGCGGCTCCACCTTTATCAGAATAATCATTGCTGTGTGCCACTCTATGGGTACTTAGCCTGTGGAGAGGCTGAGTTTGAACAGTGTGTTTAGGTGAGGGATTAGTTAGTCTTTGAGCTCATGTAGAACACAGCCTGGGACACCATCTGGTCCCATTGATGCTGTGTTTTTGGCTTTGGAGAGGGCTGTTTTAACCTGAGTGTCTGTGATTTCAGGGACTCTACATTCTTCTGGTATGGTTATGGGCCCTTTTGGGAGTGAGAGGGGTTGAAGTTTGCACTGAACCTGTCTGCCAGGATGTTGGTGATATCTGTCGGTTCAGTGTATTTTGTGCCATTCTGCACTAACTCCGAGCAGATCTGAGCATTGCCACTTAGATTCTTGACATAGCTAAAGAATGCTTTGTGGTTATCTTTGGAGACCTTGGCAATTTTTCTTTCAAAGCTCGCCTTGGATGATTTTATGAGGTATCGTAGTTTCTTGCCGATACTGATTAGGGATGTCTTCCCTTCTTGGGATTTTACTCTTTTCTGTACTAGTTTCCTCTTTCTACTGTATAGTTTGTTTATAGCAGGAGTCCACCAGACTGGTTTCCTTTTCTTGGAGGAGTGAGTCTTGGTTTTGCTTGGGATGGCATGATCCATGCATTCTTGTAGGTGCCAGTAGAATGCATTAGTAAAGGATTTTGCAGCTTGGACAGTGTTATCCTTCAGCATGGGGCCTTTAAAACTTTCCACCTCTGTCTTAAGTAACATGAAGTTTGCTTTTGAAAAGTTTTTCATGGTGGTTTCCTTGTCCAGGGGTGGGGGCAGAATGTGGATAACCAAAATGATTTGTTTATGGTCAGATCTAACTAGCAAGGGGTTGACCTCCAGTGTGGAACACCGGTCGCCCATGTTGGTGATGACCAAGTCCAATATGTTGTCACCTCTGGTGGGAGTGTTGACTAGTTGAACCAGGGTGTTCGAGTTTATAAATTCTAGGAAATGTTGGGCAAGGGAGTTAGTACTTGAGTAGTTCTCCCAGTTAATGTTTGGGTAATTGAAATCACCTAATATTAGGGTGTTTGGTAGGACCTTTATGTTTCCCAGTGTTTCCAGAAATGTGGAATGGGGGTCCTGGGACATGGTGGGTGATTTGTAGCAAGCTACAATTTGAATTGCAGTTTTGCCCATTGTTAGTTGCATGTGGATGATCTCTGAAGCATCGTGCTGTGCCACTAACCTGGAGGTGTGGGTATCCTTGATGAATGTGGATACGCCCCCACCTTTTGTATTTTGGTTTGGGTTCTATGGCCAAAATGTATGGTATGAGTTGTAGCCTGGTAGTGCTGGGGTGCTCTCTGGAGCCTTAAACCAGGTTTCTGTTACTGCACATATATCGATTTTCTCCATACTGAGGAGTGCCTTGAGTGCGTGCATTTTGAGGTTTAGACTTCTGGCATTGAGTAGCATTACCCTCAGTTTTTTGTTACTTGTGCTATTTATGGTGGTGGGTTTTCTTTTGAGCCTTGCCTAAAAAAAGGCACTATGGGGTTGGCAAGAGCCTTGGCCAGTATTCAAAAGCCTAAGGGTGACAGGTGCAAGCCGTCTCTAGTGAAGCAGCATGGCTTGTCGAGCATGTCATCCCATGTGGACAGACACTGGATCCCCTTTGAATGACACCAGAAACTTAGCCAATTGTTGAAATTGAGAATTTTTTTCTTTATACTATGGTATCATTCTTGGTGAGGGCAGGATGCTACTCAGGGTCAGGGTCATACCGGTCTGGGCTATGTGATCAGAGAGCTCTTCCATGTCTCTTTTCATGTAGTCCAGGGAGGTACAGCTCAGGTCATTCACACCAACATGGACAATGACAGAGTCATATTTGTAGTTGTTCTGGAGTGACCTGAGTGCTTGTGTTATGTGGCGGATCCTGGCACCCGACAGGCAGCTAACAGTAACCTTCTCCTTATTCAGCCCAGTGAGTGGGACATCAGTGTGCCTGACTATAGAGTCACCTATTACTAGTATGTTGGGTATTTTATTTTGCCTTAAGGGCTGTGATTGCATGGTACACTGGTTTTATGAAGTATGTGTTTCCTGGTTTGTTTTGGGGGGGTGGAGGTTGCTTGGTTGTTTGCTTTGGAGGTCTCTGTTGGTTTTGCAGATTTTTATTTAGAGCCTCGAGTATGTTTTCATGTATTTATGTGTGTTTTTTGTGGTGCTGGTTTAATGGGTCTATGTGAAACTGGTGGTGTGATGCAAGTATTTCCCTTCTCCTCTTGACTGTCTGATCCAGTCTTGGGTTGAAAGAGCTTATCCTCCAGTTAGAAGTAGAGCAAAAAATGATTTCTCAAACTATCTGGCTAGCACTTAAAGTACAGAGGATTCCTTGCAGGCTATTAAATATCAGATAAGAAAGAAGTGATAACACCACCCCCTCTTATAGCAGACACACACACACACACACACACACACACACACACACACACACACACACACACACACACACACACACACACACACACACACACACACACACAGCACACTGTTCAATGAAACACACAATTAGAAAACAGAAAAAATGAAAATACAGTACTTTTAAAACCACAAGTTGGTACCTAACAGAAGACTAAAATACACTACTGCAAGTTTTACTTAACTTCAGCTTCTAATGCAGATATTTGTAGCCAAGCAAGTCTCTCAGAAGTTGAGCATAAAATGATTTCTCAAACTTTGTGGCTAGCACTTAAAGTACAGAGGAATCCCTCTAGGTTATTAAATATCAGATAAGAAAGAAGTGATAACGCCACACCTTCTTATAGCAGACGCACACACACATGCAGCACATGGTTCAATGAAACAAACAATTAGGAAAGAGAAAAAACGACAATACAGTACTTTTAAAACTGCAAGTTTGTACTTAACAGAAGTCTAAAATACACTACTGCAAGTTTTATTTAACTTCAGCTTCTAATGCAGATGTTTGTAGCCAAGCAAGTCTCTCAGAAGCTGAGCATAAAATGATTTCTCAAAGTTTGTGGCTAGCACTAAAAATACAGAGGAATCCCTCTAGGGTATTAAATGTCAGATAAAGAAGTGATAACACCACCCCCTTATAGCAGACACACACAGCACACTGTTCAATGAAACACACAATTAGGAAAAAAATGAAAATAATGTACTTGTAAAACTGCAAATTTGTACTTAACAGAAGACTAAAATACACTACTGCAAGTTCACTTAACTTCAGCTTCTATTGCAGATGTTTGTAGCCAAGCAAGTCTCTCAGAAGTTGAGCATAAAATGATTTTTCAAACTTTGTGACTAGCACTTAAAGTACAGAGGAATCCCTCTAGGCTATTAAATATCAGATAAGAAAGAAGTGATAACACTATCCCCTCTTATAGCAGACACACACACACACACACACACACACACACACACACACACACACACACACACACACACACACACACACACACACACACACACACACACACACACACACACACACACACACACACACACACACACTTCAATGAAACATAGAATTAGGAAACAGAAAAAATGAAAATACAGTACTTTTAAAACTGCAAGTTTGTACTTAACAGAAGTCTTACTTAACTTCAGCTTTTAATGGTGCTCTTTGTAGCCAAGCAAGTCTCTCAGAAATTGAGCATAAAATGATTTCTCAAACTTTGTGGCTAGCACTTACGTACAGAGGAATCCCTATAGGCTATTAAACATCAGATAAAGAAGTGATAACACCACCCCCTCTTATAGCAGACACACACACAGCACACTGTTCAATGAAACACACATTTAGGAAACAGAAAAAATGAAAATACAGTACTTTTAAAACTGCAAGTTTGTACTTAACCGAAGACTAAAATACACTACTGCAAGTTTTACTTAACTTCAGCTACTAATGCAGATGTATGTAGCCAAGCAAGTCTCAGAATTTATACCTTCCTTATGATTAGTTTTCAGCTAGCAAAATTTAAATAAAACACTTCATGCAGTCGGTGCAAAGCAGATATAAGAATTAATTAGAGACTAAGTACTTAAAGTTTTCACACATTTAGGAGGCATAATAGCTGAGCGATAGGGTATACGAGTCCTGTTGCAGGAATCAGCAAAGTCAGTGGATATTGTTGCAGATACAAGGGATGGTATGATATTATGGTAGGCTATGAAAGTAGTTGAATGTCTTGCCTGGTTCAGTGGTAGGTCTATAAGGGTTAGGAAGAGAAGGAATTAGAAAGGAGGGAGTAATGGTAGGACAATTAGGGTTAGTAGAAGAGGGTAGTGTACAAAATGGAGAGGCAGAGTAAGTAAAAAGGCAGGTGGATGTGAAAGGAGGATGCCAGTATAGTAGAGTGGGGGTGAGAATAGTTGTGATGGTAGAAGTTAGGTTGTATGAGATGTGGTGTTAGCACATGTGCACAGCCAAGATGAGGAGAGGTGTTGTTTCAAAGATGTCTTGAAGAGGGTTAAAGAGCAGGTGGTTCTAAGTGTTGGGGGAGGGAGCGCTAAAGGTTTGAGATGGTAAAGGTGTAAAGCATCTAGCCAGCTTAAAGTTTGGGTTTTTCTACATTTACGAGCAGTTGGTTGTTGGATTTGAGTGGTCTGTTAGGATGGTATAAAGTAATTATAGAAGATAGGGCAGGCACATGGATAGATTATGAATGAGTTTGTGTGTTGTAGTTAGTTGGATAAAGGCGAGATAGTTGAGGAGTTCAAGCCATTTTAGTTTTTGCAATGATAAGCAGTGGTGGGATGAGTAGGAGTCATTAGTTACAAACTTAGCAATTTTGTTGTAGCATGAGTCTAGTTTGGATATTAGAGAGGACTGAATGTTGGTGGGGGGGCACTGTATAAAAGTGAGGGTAATAGAAAAAAAGGCAAAGAAAGTCAGGCTTATGCACTGAGTAGATGTTTGTGTCAATAGAGAGTGCCAAGCTTTTGATGTGTCTTTTTGACATTGGATTGGATGTGCTGCTCAAATGTGAGGCTTTTGTCTATGATGACACCTAGAGTTTTGTGCTAGGTACAATGTTATTGTTTTTATTCTTTTCATTTTTCTTATAGTATGTACAATGACTTTGTGTCGTGCCCGAGACATAGCTGAAAATGATTTGTGCAGTTCGAAATTAATGACTGTACTATTATTGTAAGAACGACACTCCTACAAATTTGCTTTCATTGAAAATAATTTTATAAGTAATTTAATGAATGTAAATTGTTGTAGTTGTTTTGATTATACAAAAAAAAAAAAAAAAAAAGCAGCCCAGGGCATTCTGAGGGACTTCACATTCCAGACTTCAACATTTTAACTACAAGGCTGTCCAGCATCAAAGACAAGAGGGATACTCAGTTTGGCAAAGACAGTGTCATAGAATTACAGATAGCTGCAGTGGTGCAGCGGTTAGCGTTGTCGCCTCACAGCAAGAGGTTCTCCCGTTCGATTCTTGGCTGGAGCACCTTCTGTGTGGAGTCTGCATGTCCTCCCCCACGGTCGAGTGATGATAAAGACATGCAGGTAGATGCGTGTGTGAATGGGCGTGCCTTCTTTGAAGGTTGGGTGTTGGGCTGGCAACTCGGCACCCTAAAAATCCACTGCCAATCATTAACGGACGGGAGTTCCGCTGTGCCGACCCCTAACTGGGAAAAGCCAAAAGACTTTTTAGTTTCATAGAATTACAGACTGACAGCTTCAAACTCGTAGACTAGCAGATTTTCTGACACCTGCACAACAATATATAAACAACCTACTGAAGACCTGAAAGAATGAATGAATGAATAAATTAATACATATTATATATTTCAGAAAGTTATTAGAGTGCTTTATTTTATCCTTCACTATGTAATTATGTTTCATGATTCTTGATGAGAAATCAAACACTAATATGTTCTCTTTCCTCTTTTATTTATCTTCATGTGATTTGAGTATTCCTTTTTAGCTACTATGACCTAGGTACAATAATATGAGTTTTATTCTCAAATTTTTATTGGCCGTTTTGGGCTGATTTCTATCCCTTTCAACTTTTTGGCATAAATATGCATGTTTGAGCTTGTTTTAGATCAGCAGATCCTGTTTGGGCATCCTGCAGACTACTACAGCACCAGAAACATGAAAGAGAGACTTTCTGTGCTAACTGCAAGTACTTTTTGCTGAATTTTCAAATGTTTTGCTGATTTTTGTCGTTTTTATTACATGCACTTCTCAGAAAGCTTAAAAAGTAGACTAGTTACTTCTTAGTTTTCCAGTTGTGCACTTGGCTTGCTTTATTTAAAAAGTTTAAATTTTCAAATTTCTAATTTTGCAAAGTTTTAATTGAGTTTACTGTTCTGGGCTATACACTCAAGTGCATTAGCCTTTCTGTGCTTATTTACTGTATAACTGCATTGTTTAGCCTGATTTAACCAAAAAAAAAAAAAAAACAACCCTCTTCCCCCCCAAAAAAATTCTACCTTGTTTGCTAATTTCCCACCTTTTCTAACTAGAATAGTCCAGTTTCCAGGCTTTGCTGGTTTCAGGACTTTAGTTTCAGTGTTCAGAGCTATCCAGACCTTGCTGTGGTAGATGGAGGTCGTACTGCTTACCAGTGAGAGTGTGAGCGTTGTACTGCCTATCTAACACTAGAGAAGTGGTTTCCAGCTCTGAAATTGCAATTGTATGGGCCATTATGGGCTGATTTCTATCCCTTTCAATTTTCTGACATAAATGTGCACGTTTTCTTGTGTTTGAGCTTGTTTTAGATCAGCAGATCCTGTTTGGGCATCCTGCAGACTACTGCAGCACCAGAAACAAGAAAGAGAGATTTTTTGTGCTAACTGCAAGTACTTTTTGCTGAATTTTCTAATTTTTGCTGATTTTGGTAGTTTTTATTACCTGCACTTCTCAGAAAGCTTAAAAAGTAGACTGGCTACTTATTTCAGACATTTGTGCACCAGGCAGCACTGGGGGGGCTAAGGTTAAACTATTCCCGGTGCCAGAATGTCTGCTCTTCGACTTTTCTCTTAAAACTAGCTAATTTATCAGCAGTAGCACTAAAATATGTATACCTGTGACTAGCACTTGCTCTAAAACTCACCAAAATGCACTAGGAAGCCTTAATTAGTTACAAGCACTCACCTCTCCTTGGTAATAAGGAGAAAATAGTCGTAGGCACTAGAAAGCCTACAATTTCACTACCTTGCCAAAAAGTAAGGGAAAACAGCTCTTGTACTACACAAAGAAAGCACCTAACCAGGCATGTCCAAGGGTCAGCTTCCAGTGATTTCTCCTGTCCACCTGGTGAATCTGGGCATACTAGGGCAATGCAGCAATTGCCTCATGTACACAGACAACCCTCTCCACCTACCACCAAGCACTACAACCTGTGAGAGATGAACTTACATAGCCAAACTGGAAGCAAAGCTCTCTCCAGTCAAGATTGTGCTAGACAGTCAAGAGGAGGTTAACACCCACACAGCACTTCAAACAACACATAGTCCTTTAAAACCCACACCACCAAAACCCACACATAGCAACACAAAACCCACATGTGGAGGCTCTTAACATTAACCTGCCCAAGCAACAAGGACTTCCGAAGCTGAAACACAAACACCACTCCCAAACACAACCAAAGCATCACATAGCTCACAACACCAATGTGCCACCCAACAGCAGCCCCTAAGGCAAGACAACGTCCCTAACACTTTAGTCATAAGTGACTCTGTAGTCAGGCACACTGATGTCCCACTCATCAGGCTAAACAAGGAGAAAATAACAGTTAGTTGCCTGACGGGTGCCAGGATCCGCAACTTAATGCATGCACTCAAGTCACTCCACAACAGGTACAAATATGATTCTGTCATTGACCATGTTGGAGTTAATGACTTGAGACATACCTCCCTGGACTACAAGAAAAGAGACATGGAAGAGCTCTTGGATCATGTAGCCCAGGCAGGGATGACCCTAGCCCTGAGTAGCATCCTGTCATTGCCCAGAATGATACCACAGTATAAGGACAAAATGATTGACTTCAATAATTGGTTAAGCTTCTGGTGTCATTCAAAGGGGATCCAGTAGCTATCTGCCTGGGATGACTTGATCGACAAACCATGATGCTTTGCAAGAGGTGGTTTGCACCTGTTGCCTCTGGGATTCAGGTTACTGGCTAAGGCTCTTGCCACCCCTGTAGTGCCTTTTTTTAGGCAAGGTTCAAAGGACAAAACTATCACCGTAACAGGTACAAGCAAGCAAAATCTGAAGGTAATGCTACTCAATGCTAGAAATCTAAACCTCAAGATGCACTCTCTCGAGGCTCTCCTAAAAATGGAGAGCATCGATATCTGTGCAGTAACTGAAACCTGGATCAAAGCTCCAGAGAGCACACCTGAAATACCAGGCTACAACTCATACCACACTTTTTGGTCATCAAACCAGGACTGAAACATTAAAGGTGGAGGAGTGTCCATATTCACCAAGGATATTCACACCTCCAGGCTGGTTGCCCAACACAATTCATCTGAAGTTCTCCAAGTGCAACTAACACTAGGTAAGACTGCAATACAAATTGTAGCTTGCTATAGATCCCCACCATGCCCCAAGATTCTCACTACACCTTTCTAAACATACTGGAAAATATTAAGATACAACCAAACACCCTAATACTGGGTGATTTCAACTACCCTGCCATTAACTGGGAAAACTACTCCTGTACCAACACCTTTGCTCTACGGTTCTTGAAATTCATAAATTCCAATGCCCTAGAGCAACCAATTCATAGTCCCAGCAGGACTACCAATATTCTAGACCTGGTCATTACCAACATGGGAAATTGATGCTCCACACCAGTGGTCACCCCCTCGTTGGTCAGATCATACCATAAGCTAATCACCCTTGACATCCACATCCCACCCCCCCTTTAAGGAAACCTCTGTAATAAAAACTTCTCCAAAGCCAACTTCATGATTCTCAAATCAGAAGTAACAAATGCCATGACACCCATGCAGATGGGAACTTGAAGTTCAACTGCTGAATCCTACACTAAGGTGCTGTACGAGCACATTCTCTCATGCATGGACCAAGCCATCCCAAATAGAACCAAGATGCTGGCCTCTAAAAAAAGGAAGCCAATCTGGTGGTCCCCTGCCATAAACAAGCTGTACAACAGAAGGAAGAAACTATTGCAGAAAAGAGGAAGAACCCAGGATTAAAAAAAAAACTCCCTCACCAGCCTCAGTAGAAAGCGGAGATCCCTCATAAAATCTTCCAAAGCTAGTTATGAAAACAAAATTGCCAAAGATTCCAAAGACAACACAAGGCATTCTATAGCTATGTCAAGAATCTAAATGGCAATACTCAGATCTGCTCTGAGCTACAGCAAAATGGCACTAGATATACTGATCCCAAGGATATTGCCAATATCCTGGCAGATAGATTCAGTGCCAACTTCACCCCCATTTTATCCCCTAAAGGGCCCATCTCAATACTGAAAGAATGCCAAATTCCAGTAATCATGGCCACTCAGGTAAAAACTGCACTCTCCTCTAAAGCCAAGAATACAGCATCCATGGGACCAGATGACATCCTAGGCTGTGTACTGCATGAACTACAAAATGAACTGGCACCTCACCTATGTGTTATGTTTAATCATAGCCTCACCTCAAGCTTCATGCCCATAGAGTCATGACAGTAATCCCACTCCACAAGGGGGGTGTCCACGTTGGATCTCGGGAACTACCTTCCCATCAGTTTGACGAGCCTGATCTACAATGCCATGGAATGTATTATCATGGAACTTATAAACAAAGACATAGGCAACCTTCAAACACTGGACTCCACCCAATTTGGATTCATGAAGGGCCGATCTTGCCTCCGGAACCTGATCGTCTTCTTCGAATCAGTCTCCAGAGCCGTGGACGAGGGTAAGGTGGTTCACACAGCCTACTTGGACCTCGCCAAGGCTTTCAATACTATCCCCCACTCTGGAATCATAGATAAACTTACTAAGCTGGGCATTAACCCTTATGTCACTCGATTGGTTGCAAACCGGCTTACTGAAAAAACACACACTGTAAAAGTAGCCGACTCCAAATCCAGCTCCAGACAAGTGACAAGTGGTGCACCCAGGGTTTTGTCATGGGACCACTGTTTGGCATCTATTTCTCTGAAGTACAGGCCAACACTAAGGGACTCTGGCTTACAAAATTCGCAGGTGACTGCAAGCTGGGAGCCGTTATTGAATCCCCAAATTATGTGGATATACTACAAAAGGGCCTTACCAAAACAGATGCCTGGTGCCAGAGCCATGGGCTCAAACTAAATGTCAAAAAATGTATAGTTGTCCCCTTTGGGAAAAACTACATATGTGTGAACTACCACATATGTGGCAGTACACTAAACACTGAAAGTGTGATAAGAGACCTGGGGGACACAGGTGGGCAGTGGTCTCACCTTTGATGACCACATATCCACAACAGTTAGAAAATCTTTCTACGTGGCACACCTCATCACTAAGGGCTTTTCATCCAGAGAAAAGGAGGTCATTGTTCATCTGTACTCATCCCTCATTAGACCCATTATAGAATACAATGCCCTGTTTGGTATGTACCTCACAAGACATCTGCAGCAACTAGAAAGGCTGCAGAAATACCTCACAAAAAGAATAACAGGCCTAAAACAGATGTTTTATGCTGACCGTCTAAAGAAACCCCAGCTATACTCTGTCTCATATCGCCTACTCAGAGGCAATCTCTGCCTAACATACAAGGCCATGTCAAACTCAGAGTTGTTGGACATGTTACACTTAAAAAAATCCTAATCTCGCCAAGCCACACGCTCCAGGGATCTAAACCTTGTCATCACAATGAAAAGAACATGCTGGAGGGATAGGTTCCTGACTCAGAGACTCCCCAGACTCTGGAATAGGCTGCCCATACATGTCAGGCAGAGCGCCTCAATGGCCCTCTTTAAGAGGAACCTTGATGATTGGATGGGAGATAGGAAATTCACCCCTGGGATCACATCAGTAGCCCTGCTAGACAGGGGTCCAGGAAAGTAAATATTTGTGGGAAGCAATATTTATTTATTTTATTTATTTTACATTTGTTGACCAGGCTAGTCTAACTGGATATATGTCCATTTTCAGTAGAGGCTCAGGGAGATAATCTCAGAGGAAACAAACAAAATCACATATACAAAAATGAATGTATACAGTGAACATTGCATGTGCAGTACAGAGAATAATCAAAGAGGTCATTCGTTCATAACATAGTGCAAAATATACAGATACAATTAGTACAATACAAAATGTAGTTGCAATACATCATAAAGAAAAAGATGGCAGCTGAATTATACAATATATTAGTATACAAGTAGTCATAAAGAAAAAGTAGGAGCTGAAATTATACAATATATTAGTAAAAGTAGTCTCCTTAATGAGATTCTGAAGATGTAAGTAATCGTATAGAAGGACAAGGTAAGTTGTTATTAAGAAAAGGAACTTGATTACTGAGAAGAGGAGGGTAGGTTGAACCAAGTAAGAAGAGCTAGTTGATCAGTCAGGTTTAGTACAGGGGCACAACCAGTATGTTCTGAGGAAAAGTTTCAATTTGGTTTTAAAGAGTGATATAGAGGGAAGAGAGGAAAGTTCATTAGGAAGAAGGTTCCAGGGTTTTCCAACAGTATTAGAGAAAAGAGAGTCCCCAGCCCCGTTGTTTGATTTACAAATATTTATAAGAAGTTTATGTGATGATCGTAAGGTCTTTAGATTGTTGTAGGGGGTGATGAGGGTAGATAGTGTAGGGGTATTGGTAGGTTGGTAAAGGGTTTTATGGGCAATGGTCAGTTGGTGGAATTTAAGCTGATTTTGTAATTCAAGCCATCCTAGCTGCTTTAGATTAAAACAGTGGTGGGTTCTGAAAGGGTTACCTGTAGCAAATCTGGCTATGTTATTGTAGGAGTTTTCCATTTTATTAAGGTTGTTTTTAGAGAGATTAGTATATATGGGTGAGGCATAGAGGAGAGTAGAAATTAGATGGGTGTGAACAATAGTTGTATTGGAGGGTGGCCTAATGGTTAAGGTGTTTGCCTTAAAAACACAAGGTGCAGGGTTTGAGTCTCACAAGGGATAATTGGCTAGGCTTACAATGGCTCGCAAGGGCAGTTAGCCTAGTACTAACCTATGAACCTATTTAAGTTATTCTAGCTGCAGGAGAGAGGAAGGGTTTGATCTTGTAGAGAGCCTAGTTTTCTATTAACAGATTTTAGAGTATTGTTAATATAGGTGTCGAAGTTAAGGTTGTTATCTATGGTGATACCTAATAGTTTGGTAGTTGGATCTGGGGATATGAGAGTACCATTATTGGATGTTACTGTGAAGTCTATTGGGGGGGCTTACAAGTAGGAGTAAAAAGGAGGAGTTTAGTTTTTTTGGGGGTTCAGAAGGAGACAGACTGTGCAAACCATTGTTCAACTGTGTTAAACACGTTATGGGTAAGGGAGTGAAGTTCAGATATAGATGTGGCTGAGCATATAAGTGTGGAATCATCTGCATATTGTATGCATGTAGCTTGGGGGATTGCTAGGTGAAGGTCGTTGATAAATATAGAAAACAGGAGAGGTCCTAATATGGATCCTTGAGGAACACCAGTGTTAATGTATTAGTGTTAAGTATTTTTGTGCTTGAAATACCCCATGTATTGTGTAATATGCTTATTGTGCTTGTAATAACTTATATATTGTGTTTATATTTTTTACCATGTATTAGATAGCGGAGCTTTTCTCCTTGGGCCTCCACTGAAAATGGACATGTATCCAGTTGGACTAGCCCGGTTAACAAATGTAAAATAAAATAAATAAATAAATAAATAAATAAATAATGGGCAGATGGGTAGATAGAATGTTATGCCAAAGTACAGCCTGTTGTCTGTTATCTAAGTAGAACTGGAACCATTTTATAGCTAGTGCATCTAGTGACAGGGATTTGAGGATATTTATAAGTATCTGGTGATTTACCATATCGAATGCCTTAGACAGATCTATAAACAGTGCAGAGGAAAGCATACTGAGGTTACGGTTTTTGTTAATACAGTCAGTAAAGGAAAGGAGGGCAGTAATAGTGCTGTGGGAAGGTCTGAAACCATGTTGAAAGTTTGAAAGTAAGTTATTTTGGATTACGTGATCTAGCAATTGTCTGTGGATGCATTTTTCCATGATCTTTGCTAAGGGAGAAAGTAGGGCAATGGGACGGTAATTGGAGAGTTCAATAGAGTTCCCACCCTTGTGAAGGGTGATAATATGGGATACTTCCCAGATTTTAGGGATGTGTCCTTCACTGATGGTTCTATTGATGAGAATGGAAATGGGATAGGAGATGGATTTGGCTGCCTTTTTTAGATATTCAGTGGGTAGTTCATCTGCTGAAGGAGTGCACGGTTTCAGTTTTTGGATAAGGGTAAGAATATATGTTGTTGGGACTGGTTGGAAGAGAAATGGAGGGGATGGGTTAGAGTTGGATATAGTTAAGTTCTGAGTAGATAACTGACTGGCAAGAGTTTGAATGGCCTCAGTGAAAAAGGTATTAAAGGTATTAGCAGTCTGCTTGGGATTCTCCTGGTCTGTGCCTTGTGGGTTTGGTGTGATGGATTGACCTGGGTGTAATAATTGATTAATACTCGCCCAGAACTTTTGTGGTTTATTATGGTGAGTCTGCTGGAATTGTAGGTAGTAGTTTCTTTTGTCAGACAGTATAGCTTTTTTAGTTTCATTTCTCAGCTGTCTGAAGTTTTGTTGGTCTACTGGGTTTTTAGTTAAATGAGATTTATTCCAGTATTTATTTCTGAGATGGATTTTTTGTCTGGATTCTTTTGAAAGCCATGGGGCAGATATAGTTCTTATTCTAATAGAGCGGGTTGGTGCATGGTGGTCTAGTATGGCTAGGAAGTTAGAATTAAAGTAATTAACAGCTTCCTCCAGTGTGAGGTATTTTAAGGGAGACCAGTTACATGCTCTTAGTTCTCTCTGGAAGAGATCAGGGTTAAAGTTTTTCTTGGTTCTAATTGTCCTAGATATGGCTGGATTAGACAGACTGGATTTAAACCTGATGATGTAGGTTAGTGAGTGGTCACTTACATCAGGGAGGGTCCAGCTTCATATGTCTGGGGAAGATTATTTATGAGAATCCAATCTAAGGTACTTTCTTTCTTATTAGGCTTGTTTATCCTGGTAGGGGAGGTAATGGTTTGAGAGACAAGTGAAGGAGAAGCTAGAGAAGAAACAATCAGCAATGCTAGTAACGGAAGGAAAGTTAGGCAAGTCATGAGTGGGAAAGATCAGAGATAAAACAGAAGTCTAAGAAAAAAAAACAGGTGGGTGTAGAGTGTTGAAGTAAAGGGTAAGTGAGAAAATAAGAGCAGGTCTAGGACTTAAGAGATGTAGTGTAATTACAGACGAAATACAGTGGGATAAGCAGGAGATAAAGGATGGGATAAGGGTGCTAGTGGGCAAATCTAGTATTGCAGGTAAGTATGTAAGGTAGCTAGATGGTTTAGAACTAGGGAAGGAGTGATAGCTAGTAAAGGGGGTTATTAGAAAGTAGAAGAGGTTTGTTGGATACAGGGTAGAAAGGAGGGGGGGGGTAAAGGCTGCTGGCTGTTCAGGCTCGTAGCATACTTTAGAACCTCTGAAGCAATAGTAGATGGTAATCAGCTTTACAAGCAGGACTTGACAACCACATACGTTCTTGCTTCCTTGAGAGAGGGTGCAGGGAAAATAAGGCTGTCAGATGAGACCGCAGGTATTTCGATAGGGTCCTTTGTCACCAGGTAGGTAGGTTCTTAGAGACAATATCAGGAACAGCGCAATGGGGAGCAGGGTACTTTAGGGAGAAAGAGAGACAAATGTGGAGGAGAGAAAAAAAAGAGTTTGCACATAGCTTATATTCATGCCCTTATTTTTGAAAGAAGCTGTTGGAATCACTTTTAAGCTAGTCTAAACTATCATTTATAGGTTCATACTAGGCTATCTGCCCTAGGGCATTTATAAGCCTAGCCAGAGTGTGTTTGGCTTTCTCCACCCATTTTAAATTTATTTTGCTATGCCCTTTTTCGAGGTTAGTATACTGTGCCTCTGTCTAACAGTGACACAGAAGTGATACCCGGGGTAAACTTACAATCTCCCATCCACTCATCAAGATTCCTCTTGAAGAGAGTCAATGAGGGACTCTACCTAACCTGGACTGGGATTTTATTCCAGAGTGAAGGGAGCCTCTGGGTTATGAATCTGTGCCTCCAGCATGTCCTATTTATTTCAGTGCTGAGGTTCAAGTCTCTCGGCGTGCTTGATGGGATTTGGACTTTCTGAGGTGCAGCATGTCCATTAATTCCAGGTTGGACATGGCTTTATACGTCAGGCACAGATCGCCTCTGAGCAGACGGTATGCCACTGAGTAGAGCTGGAGTTTCTTTAATCGGGCAGCATATGGCATCTGTTTGAGCCCTTTGATCCTCTTGGTGAGGATCTTTTGGGGTCTCTCCAGTCACTGCAGGTGTCTGGTAAGGTACATCCCAAAGGGGCATTGTACTCAATTATGGGCCTGATGAGGGATGAGTAAAGAGCGATGACCTCCTCCCTGATCTAGATGTGAATCCCTTCATGATTAGGTGGGCTATATAAAATGTTTTCTAACCACTTTGGCCAAATGAAGACATTGCTATCAACTTGGGTCCCCAGGTCCCTAATTACTTCTTCTGTACTTAATGGATTACCACCTATGTGGTAATTTGTGGGCACTTTTAATCTAGTAGTACTGCAACATTATAAAGTAGTCTAAACTATCATTTAGCTTGAGGCCATGCTCTGAACTCTGAATCAGGTTTTCTGAAATTGGGAGCAAGCAAAAACAAAAACACAAGCTTCTAATATCCAAATATAAACTATACCAGCAAAAATGAAAAATAACTGGAAAGCTACCTTAGAGAAAAATGACTGTACTACTCTATGCTGGGACAGTGAGTTTACAGTGTGGAATACAACACTGAGAAAAATAAAAATAATACTATCACTTACTAGAGATGCTACACCTGCAGGGCTTTCAGCTGCAATTAGAGCAAATATGGCATCCAGGGTTTTTAAAACCTTTGGTGTGTTGTACCTGAGCAATCACTTGGGGGTGGGGGAAGGGAGGGAAACCTTCAGTTGGAATTTAAAGTAGTAGGGGAGAATCCAAGGGACTCTGCTAAACCTAGCTAATTATCAAGGACAGCCAAGGAAATAATGTAAACATACAGACACCCTTGTTCAAGGACTGGAAGGTTTCTTCAAGAAAAACTATGTGTAGGACTACACCACATGTATATGTTGTATGCTGCTTACTAGTCTGCAATGGCAGATTTTATTCTCTTTTATATATGTATTCCCCTTTGCTCGTTGTTTGCAGCACACAATGTAGCTAAAGATTAAAGCAGCTGGAGACTTTGCACGTCTGTTTGGTGTTTAGTGAAGAACAAGTATTGAGGAGGAGGGACTGAAGGCTATGACTATTGAGAGGGGATAAATACCTTCACATATAACAAATTATCAACAGTGAAACAGAATGAAAGGGGTGGGGGTGGGCTAAGAGGAAGAAGGTTTACAGATATTGCCCCTGGGGTATGCACTCTAGCTGACTTAACAGATTTTAACAAGGCATAACAGTAGTTACAAAAGCTGGCACCTACACTACACAAGCCGCAACAACAAGGTGCCTGGAGTTAAACCAGGGGCTGCAGTCTATTTTTGGATGATTGCTGGTTAGAGTTTTCTTTGCTTTTAGCTGGAGTGAGGGGATTCCTTGCTCACACAAGTGAGGGGGAGACCCAAAGCGATCAGGTCCTCAGTGGCTACTACACAAGCGGCAACAACAAGGTGCCTGGAGTTAAACCAGGGCCTGCAGTCTATTTTTGGATGATTGCTGGTTAGAGCTGGCCAGGGAATTGTTATGGCTAGGCTTGTATAGGCCCTAGAGCCGATAGCCTAGTACCTACCTATGAACCTATGAACCTATTTAGCCTTGCTTTACAACATTCAGTAATTTTTAATAAAATCATATGCATTTAACAATTCACACATTATTAAATTACTGAATGAAGCCTTTACTGAAATTTCTTAACACTGCCTGCATAGAGTTTTTATCTGTGTATGCTTATTTACATGTAAAATAACAAACCACTTCTCTTTCTGACCTTTTGCAAGGATATTTGAAGGCTTGAGGTGTAATTTTGATATTTATAAATCTGGCTCTGTGGTGCACAGGGATGGAGACTGTAACCCAGGCAACCAGGCTTTGGTTACAAGTCTTGGCTCTGAAGTAGGAAGGCAGGGAGGGAGAGCAGTGAGGAGCATGGCCCACCTTCTCTCCTGGGGGCAGGGTAGCCTTGTGTGTTCTTGGGGAGCATGTAGGGAAGTGCGATTTTCCAGGTGACCATGGGGGAAACCAGTTCCTATGCTTTAGGGCTGAGGGTGGGGCTGCTGGCTGGCAACATTCCTTGCAGAAGTGAAGGAAGAGGAGGATGACCAGTGTGGTCAGCCCACTGCATGTCTCTCCCTTCTTCTGCTTAGGCAAGCACATTCACGGAAGGAGATAGGGACACAAGGAAAACCCTCAAATCTGCCTTAATAGCTATGGTAATGATGGCCTCTTCTTGGCTGACTGTTACAGTTGGCAATGAAGAAACAAGTGGACTGATTGGCCAGGAAGGATGATGATGATTTCTGGCAGTGGGGAAAAAGAGCATGCAAAAATGAATGAATGAATAAATAAATAAATAATGTTCATAGCTGAAAAGATATGCATACCTGACTTCCAGGCTATAAATATTCACTGTAGAGCAGCAGTTTGTGTTTGCAATAGAGAATTTTTCAAGCATTGTTGAGTGTGAAAATATATTCCATTCAATAGAAGTCACTACTGGGGATGGTACTCTTTCCTCAAAGTGCAGCACCCTCAGTGCTAATTTTATTAGTAAAGGTAGTACAGGGAGTGAAACCCCTACATGAGAGGTGTAGATAGCAAATAATTTAAATTCCTCTCATTTGAATTACATTGTAGGCTTTTTGTGCTCACTTCAGTGCAACATTTGCAAAGTGTAATTCAGTTTCATATCATGCAACCCTTATCATACAACATTAGCTACAAAATGCCTGAAGTCAAAGTTCTGCTATGTTATTAGGATTCAGATGCTATCTATAGACTGAGAATAACATTTGTTTCAAAACTGGGAGAACATTTATTTAAGTTATTGGGTAAATACAATATAGTAATCCAATGACATGAAACATGTTAAAGGAAGTTTTATAGTTGCCTGGCAGGAAACTGCTGTAATTAAAATGTATTTAAAACACTTGTGTTTCTGATTTATGTGTATTTGTAGTGGGTGTATCATAATAGCTTCTCCTTTAATAGATATTTTTTAAGAAATGTTTAAAGTTAGGGACCAGCTAACAATTGAATACTATGAAAAGGTAACAATCATATTTACACAGATGATTAATTGAAAACTATTATTTTTGCTTGAATGATATTAGGAACATAGGAAAAATATCAAGGCAGGTGACCATGAGGACTGTAAGATGCCTTGCAATATACATCCTTAAGTAGACACAAAAGTTCATGCCTCCATTTTCAAGCACTTAATAGTGCCAAAGTGCTTACTTCACAAATCAAGCAGGGCTAACAGTTCTGGTGTAAATTTGTGTCGACCCATTCAATCATCAAGACAAGCTTAAAGTAATCAGAGTAGTACTTTAACCTCTAGTGGTAACTTATTCCATACACTGGGAATATGTTGAGTTAGGGACCTATCTCTCCAGTGAGTCTTGCTTATTTGCTGGTGCAGATATAGGTCCCTAGTGCAAATGTTTGTAGAGCCACTGGTTTTGCAAAGAAAGAGAAGGTCAAATAGGACTGGGTCTTTCATGCCTCAAAAAGGAAGACATGAGTCACCTCAGAGCAGCCTGTAGGCTACTGAGTGTAGTGAGAGTTGTGCTAATCTATTGGGATATTTGAAGGATGCAAGGTCTTTGATTTTCTTGCTAAGGTATCTTTGGGACCTTTCTATTTAAGCAATATACTTCCATTTATACATACCAAAGGGGGCACTATATTCAATGATGGGTCTGATAAGGGAAAGGTACAGTGGCAAGATGACTTATTTGCACCTTGAAGACATTCCCTTGGAAATTAACTGGTTAGATAGGATTTCCTGACTATGGTGGAAACATGATAATTGAGTCAGATAGCATTGTCCATATAAGTATCTAGGTCTCTTATGACTCTGTCTGTATGAAGGGGAATACCACTGAAACCATATGAGGTGGGTACAGATTTTTTTTTACCAAATGCTACTACACTTTTGCATTTGACTTGAGACTGTTTTCAGTACAGCAGGTATGTGCATATTCCAGTTGTTGCTGGAGCTGTTAAATCTCAGTGGATAATTTTTATTTATTATTTATTTTATTTTATTTTTGTTAACCGGGAGGGTCCGACTGGACACAGGTCCATTTTCAGCGGAGGCCCGGGGAGAAAAGCTCCATGTTACAATAATAGATTAATACAATACAAAGCAATCAATGAAATTTAAAGTAGGACAGAGGAACATTACATGGCATGTGATAACTATAGTAGAATGTACAATTAATATAGGCGAGGAGAGATTAACCCCCTCCCCTACAATTTTTTTTTTACTTCACATTCACAAAAACATTAATACATTTTTTTTTTTTTTTTTTATCCCCTCACATTCACAAAAACATTAATAAATTTACAGTCACAATACATTTATGCTTTAGTATAACTGAGAAGTAAATAAATGCCCATAGTAGCATAACTAAAATATACGTATAGGTAGGATGAGAGTAAGAGGAGCTCTGTTAGGTATTATATTATTCTTAGATACAGATTAGAGCATTTATCAGGTAAGGAATATAGTACAGAACAGTACCAGTGTTGGTTTGTTTTCTGCTGTTAGATTGGTGATATGTTTGGAGGAATATGCAAGGATATCAGTAGAGCTAAGTAAGGGAAATGTAATGGTATAACAGTGCTCAGCTTGCACTCATACTTCTGGCATAGTGTGTGTGTGTGTGTGTGTGTGTGTGTGTGTGTGTGTGTGTGTGTGTGTGTGTGTGTGTGTGTGTGTGTGTGTGTGTGTGTGTGTGTGTGTGTGTGCATATGTATATGTGTATGTGTTTGTGTTAAGATACACTACTGTGGACAATATTTTTTTTACTGTAGCCAGTAGGCATTATCTTTTTATTATAATCAGATATCTTAAGTGTACCCAGTCAATAAATTTATATGTAATTGCGGGTACAGTGGCTGTCTGTGGAAGGAAGTAACTGACACTGATATAATTTGCTCAGGTTAAGCATTTATTATTCTGGCTTTGTAGAGATAGTGCATATTTGTGTAAAGCCAACTAGAATACTTTACTGTGGCTATTTTAACATCTGAGGTTTGCACAGTTAAAGTGGCTGCAATTGAATGCTATAGGGGTTGTATGTGATGAAAATGACTCCTTGAGTGGGGAAAGCACTGAAGTGTAACTAAAACTAATAAGTTGTCCATAATGTTTTCACTTTCCATGATAGTCAGACAACATTGTACACAACAAGTAGCTGACTTTGACAGTCTGGGCAGAATATGTGTGATAGCAGCTGATCACTGACTGGCACAGTCAGTAATACTGTCATGTCACAGTACTTGGCTCTCTGGTTGAACTTTTGGCTGTGACTCCTTCTATATGGACTCTGCATGTACTTCCTGTCTTTGGGTGGATTTTATCCAGATATTCTGATTTCTTTCCCTTAACATTCAGTTGTATAACATGACTGCTGACCCTAATCTAAAAACAAAAGGTAACTATGATAGTTTGGAGGGGTAGTGAGGCAGGCACTATTCACTGATAGGATTTAACTATCCTTGCCAGTGAGTTTAGTGGAAACTACTGTTATACTAGCTTTGGACATTAAACTTAAGACATAATTTAACTTTCCCTGAAAGAATAAAAAATAAGACCAATTGCTTTCCTTAGTCATGATTTTGTTCAGGCTATCATTGAATCAAAAGGCTGAAGATGCATCTCCGAGCATCTAGATCCCTATGACTTCTGGGGTCCCAGGCTCCTAGCTTAATTCAGTTATTTTTCCCACACTTAGTACTGTGGAGTCTTGGCTATTTAGCGTAAGTTATAAGGATGGAGGAAAAGCAAAAAAAGTAAGAAAAGTGTGAAAAAAACAAGCAACAAATAATCTATCTGGTTGGTATGAGGCCAAGATGGGGGGCAGGGGATTGGCGCTGGAGAGGTGCAGGGGGAACAGTTTTTAACAAGGAGGGCCCTTGGAGTCTTTTTGTCAAGGGATTAATTTCACCAATGTCTGGCCTTGTTGATTGAGTTAGATATCTAAGGTGTATATAGTCAGTAAAGTGGCTATAATGAGTGGGTACTGAGGCAGTTTGTGGATGAAAGTGACTGAACCCATCTGTTGTTTGAACACAGATAATGGCAGTTAACCTGATATAATAGGGTATATTCCCATTCCAATTAGCTCCACCCTGTCAGTTACAACCTGCCATCCCCCTTTGCCTTGAAGTCACCAGCTGTCACTGGTTATTAATGTGAGATACGTTTGCACCTACAGTAGCTCCATACCAAGATGCCCATAGAATGCTATGTTATATTTACCTGATTTACTCATAAGACTGCATTTTAGTATCTGTAGGTGGACTTGTATGCTAGTGGGCAGACTTTTTAAATAGGGCACTATCACACCATTTTTGACTATGAATCCTACCCATCTATAATGATCATTTAAAATGAAAACATGTTGGCCAGTGTTTAGCCATTGCTGTTCAGTTAGCAACAGTGACTGAATATCAGCACAATGCCATTTGCATAGAGGACATTACTGACTTCTGTTGGGAGGTTGAAGTAATAGTTAACGTATTTTCCTCACAAGCACAAGGTACAGCATTTGATTCTCACAAAAGGAAAATTGGCTAGGCTTAAAACTCCCCACAAGGGCAGCTAGACTAGTATTTACTTATGAACCTATGATAAGATCCTGATGCTGACACTTCTAACTACTGGTCACCAGCTTTTAAAGTATCTGCTTTACAAACCTAACAGGGCTTTGCCAAATGTTTTGTTATTTGGATTTTCAATACTATTAGTTAATTTCCAAACATATTGAGTTTAGAATCTTATGTGTCATCAGTTAGATGCAGTATATTCCCCATTTGTGCAGCACTTATCACAGCAGCAACATATATTAATTTGTCTCTTTTTTCTATGCTGAGAGATTCTAACTTTTTACTGAAAATGGGCCCTTCATGACCAGCTGACATTTTTACATATTATTTTTTACTGCTCCTCTGACAATATTATACTGTTCTATGACTAATAGTTACATCTATAGTAACTTGGCTCATTTTATGATTTCTACAGTTCATATTTTTATGACTGACTTTTTTACAACTTGTCTATTATAAATTACTGCTATTGTTTTTATCAGTTTCATATTTGTGAATAGTACCTCTCTGTCAACTAGAAATTCATATGAAGTAGTACCTTTGAAAACAGAGAACTGTCCATGCATTTCCTAAAGTTAACTACAATAGATATTATAAATGGCAGTGCCTAAATGTAATTGTAATCTTCTTTCAGAGGAAATATCAAAAATCACATCTTCACTGCTGTCACCATATGCTGAATATTCCCTAGGGATTGCCCCTGTTGCTAGCCTAATTATTTTTGTGCTGAGGATTACTCCCTTCTGGGATTCAGCAATATCCCCAAATGAATGATTATTTCAGTGCAGTGTAAGATGTGCTTGCCTTGTCATGGAGATGCATTTAACCCTGTACACATCCTTCTGCTGAAAATATTTTAGCTAAACGTATACTTATTTATTGCCATCACATTATTTACAATTTTGCTGTATTATATGTATTATTAATTTCAAAGAATACTCAGAATCCATCACGCAGAACCAGCCAACTTTATTTTTCTATAAAATTGTGTTCCCTACACCCTGTTTTATTCTTTTATGCTTTACCTTCTTCAAATGTTAACTCCTAAAATAAGAACTAACTCTCTTATTCATAAAGTTAATAGTGTGGGAAGAAATAGCCAGGGAATTGTTATGGCTAGGCTTGTATAGGCCCTAGGGCCGATGGCCTAGTACCAACCTATGAACCTATGAATGAAGAAATATGCTGCATTTATAGTTAAAGTTCTAGCTAAGGATAATGTACAAGTAAACCTAGTCCTGATTTCATGCCAGCAAAGAATTTACAGAACTTAATAATGAGAATAAAGGCTCCACCAGTCTGCTTGGAGCATTGCAGATCTAAAAAAATGATCTGCCGAAAAGAAATGTTTGTTGCTCAATCACCAGAGTTTATATTGTTATAGCAGAAAGCCTGGGGCAGAAAGGATAATCAGCTGTAGACAAAAATACAAATGTACTAATCACATCTATCCTCAGAGAACCTGGCATAGAAAATGAATCAGAAGTGACTAGTCTCCATATCATTTGATCTTTGAGGGAAGAGGTCCTCCTCTGTAGTATATTTTTTGAGCCCTCTTGTACAGTGTTTCACTATTTTTCAGTCTCACTTCTGCAATGGCATGTCTCTTTTGGCTGCTGTCAGCAACCATTCATTAGGGTAAGGTAGTATGTGCACTTTAGTAATTTGTATTTTTTCATCAACATTTCAGCCAGGTATCCCCTATAATATAAATACATGTGTGCAAGTGAGTGGTATGGATGAACTACTGTGGCAGGGCTAACCTCCCAGTGGTGTGAACCTTGGCTTGGGATGATTGTCACTGTTGTAGTGACACCCCTACCCATGGGCAAAAATGGGAAAAAGTGGTTATGGATAAGTACAGGGATATGAAATTATAAATGTGGAGTTTTACCTAGAGCAAAAGGTACAGCCAATAACAGGGGGCAAACAAATCAGTAAAATAGTGCCTATTATAGTCACCCTTCTTCAGGATTAAATGATAGTATCAGTACATGCATACTTTTAATGTTTTGTGTTAAGGAGTTTTGAATGGCGGATATACATATGGGAAGAACCGTTGCAGTGGCAACCTAAATAACAGCGGAGGTCCACTTTTGAGAGTAACAAACCTGGGAAGCACCTTTCAACCTTTTAGCATAAGAAATCTGGACAAAGTGTAATTTAATGGGGGGAGGGACAAGGGCCCAAAACAGGAACAAATTTTAAATATTGCTTTTATAAACTTAGAAAGTTGCTACAATAACAAGAAATGTATTAGTATGCATTTTCTGAAGGATATAAAGTTTGAAGCTCAAATGTATGTCATTATTTAGTGACTTCAATCCTTAGTGAACTGCTGGTTAATCAGAAATTTTATGACGAACAGACAAAAATTATGAGCCAAAAATCTAGACAATTTGCAAAAATCTGGACAGTTGAGAGATATGTCTGGGAATGATTAAATACTACCCTCACCTGTCTTGTCTTTGTCCTGGATTCTGTGCTATAAAAGTATTATTTTTGTGTTTTGTTATATGGATGTTGTTAAAGTGCTGCAACTCATACCAACAAACAAAAAAATCAAAACTCAGCAGAAAAAAAAATAGACAACATTAATTTAATACTCTTTAATTCAAGGTTTCTGGGCAGTAATAACTGCAAGAATGCTTCAAAATGACCAGTCGTTGGAAACATTCCTTATAAAGATAAAATCCATCACATGTTTGATTTATCACATGATAAATCATGTGATCTGAGAAGTCACGTGATTTAACAAAACCACATGATCAAATAAAAACATTGTTCACATATTAAAAAAAGCATAGACTGAAATACTATAATGTCACAAAGCATATGATTAAAATATATTGTTAAAATATATTTGATGTCAACCAGATCATTTTTCATTCATTTACATTTTTTCTCGGCTAATGTCTCAGTAACCTCCTTCCTTTTAAAACACATTAGATATCAATGTGTTCATTTAATCCAACATTTTTGTCTGCCCCTAATCTGAGCTGCCTCAGTGACTCTCTACTTTCTAGAATACTTTTATAATCCCCTCCTCTAATGTCAAATGGTAGATGGTGTAAAATAAATGAATAAAAACTTTTAAAGACCATTGTATATTTGGAAATATTTGGGAGTATTGAGTTGATTGGTTGCTGGTTGGTAAAGGTTGGCTGGTCTAGGGCTTGAATTAAGCACTTATTGGTCCTTCTGAGCTTTTTGTAAGTTGTTTCAGGTTGTACCTTCTGGTATTTAGGCCCTGCCTTTGAGAGAAGTTCTGTTTATTCACACTGAGCTGAACGGTGGAGGGGCACTGATCACAACTCTGATATGTGAGCTATAACAATAAGTATCCTATTTTTTTGCTTATTTTTACTAGTTATTGCTTATTCTAACCATTTATAGCACATTTTATTGTCTGCTGTCTACTATTTCTTACTGTATTTTATTGATATAAACTAATCTGCACTTCTTCTTCTTTTGGCTTTTCCCGGTTAGTGGTCGCCACAGCGGATTACCTGCCTGCTCATGATTGGCAGTAGAGTTTTACAGTGTTGAGTTGCCAGCCCAGCACCCAACCTTCCACGGAAGGCACACACACACACACACACACACACACACACACACACACACACACACACACACACACACACACACACACACACACACACACACACACACACACATATGCACTTACACCTAGGGCCAATTTAGAGTGTCCAATCTGCCTACAGCATGTCTTTAGGGATGTGGGAGGAAACCAGAGCACCCAGAGGAAACCCATGCGACCACAGGGAGGACATGCAGACTCAACACAGAAGGGACCCTAGCCGAGTATTGAACCGGAGAACCTCTTGCTCTGAGGTGACAATGCTAACCGCTGCACCATCGTGGCCACCCTATAAAGTAATCTGCACTATTGTACTGAAATTGTCTGCCTTACAGGGCCTGGTAAATCACTTTTGTTACTGCCACACTGTTTGTAAAGCTTTTTTAGCTAGTTTCATTGTGTGGAAGGTATTAACTGGAAAATTTCTCTATTTGTTAAGCATCTGTTTGTTTGTTCTGATTTCCTGCCAAGGAGTATATCATATAACTGGCTTGTTTGCAGTTAAAAGCATTCTCTAGAGTCTCCTTGCTCCTTTATTTGTTTAAAACTTTCATTTAGTGTCTCACTGCTGTTTTTCTGCTGTGATAAACATTTCTGTAGTGTTTTTCTGCCTAAAATAATGTAGCTAATATAGTAGCTGTAGCATAGTTTTGTACTGTTCCTCCCTAGTTTCACTGTGTGAAAAGTATTAACTGGAAAATTTCTCTATTTGTTAAGCATCTGTTTGTTTGTCCTGATTTCCTGCCAAGGAGTATATCATATAACTGGCTTGTTTGCAGTTAAAAGCATTCTCTAGAGTCTCCTTGCTCCTTTATCTGTTTAAAACTTTCATTCAGTCTCTCACTGCTGTTTTTCTGCTGTGATAAACATTTATGTAGTGTTATTCTGCCTAAAATAATGTAGCTAGTAGTTGTAGCATAGTTTTCCATTGTCCCTCCCTATTGGTGTCTTGTTGCCCGCCCCTAGTGTAAATTTGATCTGAGACACTCCTCCCAGTCCATTGTAATTAGCTCATTCTACCTAATTCAGAAAGAGAATATTTGAGAAGGCCAACCACCTTAGTTTCTTAACCTTGAATTATCTCCTTTCTCCCATTCCACTTTACTAAAAAAAAAAAAAAACTTTATTCAGCTGCTTTTACAGTATTTGAGTTTCCTCCTCCTTATATTCTATTATTTCATCTTGTTTTTTTCTGCTACTTATTCTCTAAAGTGTTCAATTGCATCTTCTCTGCTGCATTTATTACTGCTTGTTTTAAGTTTGTTTAAATTTTAAGTGTTATTCTAAGCCTCTTAGCTTTGGTTTAAGCACTTGGGCTTTAGACCTACCCCTTAGCTCTCCCTGGCCTCTCTCCCTCAGATTCTGGCAAATATGGATGGACAATTTCCTAACATTTCTCCTGCCAGCCTGGTTGATATGTGTATCCTGAGACAGTGTAGCAACTGCCTGATGTACATGGACAACCATCTACTACTACCACCTAGGAACACAATTTGTGAGAGATGCAATTACATAAAGAAACTAGAGTCTATGCTGTCTCCCTCACAAGCCAATAGATCTGGCACTGATAAGGTTGTCAACACAATCACTACACCTCAAACACCACCCACAACTACACAACACACACCCACATATGCAGAGGTTCTCAGCAAATCAAACCCAAACAAAGGAGACCTCAGAGGCAAAAACACATGAAAACTTCACATCCCTCCACACAACATACCATGCATAGTCCACACACCAGTGTCTCATAACTATTAAGGCCTAACCAAAAACCCAACATATTAGTCATAGGAGACTCCATTGTGAGACACAGAGATGTGCCTCTCACCAGGCTGGATAAGGAGAAAGTCATGGTTAGTTGTTTGTCAGATGCCAGAATCCACCATATCACACTACACAAGTCTCTCAACAACAGGTAGTGTTATGACTCTGTCATAGTCTGTGTTGACGTGAATGACTTGATATGTAACTCTCTGGTCTATAGGAAGAGAGACATGATTGAGCTCGCTAAGTATGTGCCCCAGGCAGATATGTCCCTAGCTTTAAGCAGCATTCTACCATCACCTAGAATGATGCCTCAATACAAACAGAAAATGATTGATTTTAACAATTGGCTTAGTTTCTGGTGTCATTCCAGGGGGATCCAGTGCCTGACAGCTGGGGAAGATATGATTGACAGACCATGATGCTTTGCTAGAGATGGCCTGCATTTGTCTCACTTGGGCTTTAGGCTTCTGGCAAAGGTCCTTGCCTCCCCCATAGTGCCTTTTTTAGGAAAAGTCATGAGGTCGATACTACCAACATAAAAATCTCAACAAAACACAAATTAAAGGTCAGGCTACTAAACACTAGGAGTCTAAACATGAAACTGCACTCATTGCAAGCATTCTTAACCCTGGAAGATGTTGACATTTGTGCAGTCACAGAAACCTGGTTCAAAGCTGTGGTGAGCACCCCAGCCTTACCTGGTTACTCATCCTATCATACATTCAGACCCAAAATGCAAAGCCAAAGGAGGTGGAGTTTCAATATATATTAAAGACACACACATCTCCAGGCAGGTCAAACATTATGATGACAGGAGACACTCCAGGTGCAGTTAACCATTGACAAGGCCCCTATTCAAATTATAGCTAGCTATAGGCCCCCAAATTTGACTCAAGAACTCAAGATGCCCACTCCACCTATCTGAACCTCTTCAGATCTATCAAGATTCAACCCTTTACTCTGATCTTGGGTGACATTAATTACCCAACCATAGACTGGAAAAACTACTCATGCCAGAACACAAATGCCCAGAGATTCCTTGATTTTATCAGTGCAAATGCCTTGGAACAGCTTGTCAATACCCCCACAAGAGGTGATAATATCTTGGACTTGGTATTAACCAACATGAGTAACCACTGGAGCACCCCTATGGTATCATCCTCCCTGGTAAGATCCAACCATAAAGCGGTCACTTTCGAAGTCACCATCTCCCCTGATCCCCCTCTAGCTAGAGTTAAACAAAAAAACTTCTCCAAAGCTGATTACAACCTCCTGAAGGATGGTATAAACAGCTTCACAGCCCCCCTCCCCAACTATAGGAACTGGCACCAATGTCCAAATCTACATGAAGTGCTATATGAGCATTTATATAGATGCATGGAATCAAGAATACATGACAGGACAAAATCATCCTCCGCAAGGAAGAGTAAACCTGTGTGGTGGACATCTGTAATAGATAAATTATATAACAAAAGGAAAAAATTGCTGTCCAGGATCAAGAAGGAGCAGGTGCCCAAATGGAAGCAATCTCTCCTTAGCCTGAACAAGCAAATAAGAGCACTAGTGAAATCCTCTAAAGCCAACTTCAAGTCCAAATTGGCCACATCTACTAGAGACAGTCATAAGGCCTTCTTCACATATGTCCGCAATCTCAAAGGAAGCACCCAGATCTGTTCAGAACTGGTGGTCAAGGACACCACATGCACAAGTGCTGTAGATATAGCCAATCTACTTGCTGACAGATTTAGCGAAAACTTCTCCCCTCTGTCCCCCCCATCAGTAAATCATGACATCCCCAGTACCTGCCCCCCACCCCTTATCTCTAGGGAGCAAGTCATTACTGCCCTCTCAAGGGCAAAAAATACGACCTCCATGGGACCCGATAACATCCGCATCCTACACGAACTCAGGCATGAACTTGCAGCACCATTAGGTACACTATTCAACCACAGCCTGAGTTCCGGCTTTGTCCCAGCCAAGTGGAGGACAGCCATTGTCATCCCTTTACAGAAAGGCAGAGCATTCACCAATGCAGGAAATTATAGACCCATCAGCCAAACTAGCCTGATCTGCAAAGCCATGGAATGGATTATCATGGACCTCATTAACAGAGATATTGGCAATCTCCAAACGCTCTACCCCACGCAGTTTGATTTTGTCAAGGGGAGGTCATGTCTGTTAAATCTGGTCAACTTCTTTGAGGCAGTCACCAAAACCATGGATGAGGGGAAGATGGTGCACCCTGCCTACCTTGACCTGGCCAAAGACTTCGACACTATTCCTCACTCGGGCATAGTAGATAAACTCTCTCAATTAGGCATCAATCCATATGTTACCAGATGGGTAGCAAACTGGCTCTCTGATAGAACCCACCTAACCAAAATAGGGGAAGCCATCTCAAGCAGTAGACCTGTAATGAGTGGCATACCCCAGGGATCGGTCTTGGGGCCTCTGTTATTCAGGATATACTTCTCTGAGGTGCAGGCCAAAACCAGTGGGCTATGGCTGACCAAGTTTGCAGATGACTGCAAGCAGGGCATAGTCATCAATTCCCCAAGTGATGTGGATGTCCTCCAAGAGGACCTCATCCAAACAAATGACTGGTGCCAGAAACATGGCCTCAAGCTGAATGCCAAAAAATGCATCATCATTCCCTTTGAGGAGAGTGAAGTCCAGACATATTATCACATTAATAACAATGTCCTAAGTACAGAATCACTAGTGAGGGATTTGGGCACCCAGGTTGATAGCTACCTGACTTTTCACCACCATGTTGCTTCCATTGTACTGAATGCTTTCTACATGGCCCACCTCATAAGTAAGGTATCTCATCCAGGGACAAAGAGGTCATAAGATCCCTGTATTCTTCCCTTATAAGGCCAGTTATTGAGTACAATGCCCCCTTCAGCATATACCTTGCAAAGCACATGCAGCAGCTGGAGAGACCACATAGGTTCCTCACCAGGAGAATCCAGGGCCTCAAACACCTACCCTACACAGATAGGCTGAAAGCCTAGTCCCTCTACTCAGTTTCATACAGACTTCTCAGAAGTGACCTCTGTCTGGCATACAAAGCAATCTCAGACCCCGCCTTGATGGGACTGCTGCATATCCACAAGTCAAGCTCCACTCCAGCAACCATATGCGTGACCTCAACCTGGTCTGTGATATCACTAGGACTTGTTGACAGGACAGATTTGTGTCCCAGAGCCTCCCCCATTTGTGGAATAGACTCCCTCTCCACGTCAAGCAGAGTACCTCATTATCCCTTTTGAAGTGCAACCTGGATAACTGGATGGAAAACAGAAAATACACTCCTGGGATTCCACCTGTGTCCCTGGGCAGGGGCTCTGGGTGCTGACTCATCTAAACATGGGCTAAACTCTTGGCTAGGCTTACGATTTGTATTTGCATATGTTCTTCATGGTTTTTGGAGTTTTACAGAATGAGATTTCTATTTGATAGTGCTGCAACTTGATAGGACTTCTCTAAAAAGTCTTCTTGGATCTCCAAGATTGTGTTTACTTTATTTTCTGATTGCCTTTGCTTCTCATATTGCAGAAGTATTTCTTGGATTATTTTCCTATTTTGTTTTCTCAAACTAAATTTTGCACATTCACTGTTCATAAGTTCATAGAAAATGATCGAGTTTATTACCTCAAGTCATTGCAAATGAACAATGAATCTAATTTTGCAATTTCTATCTTCTGTCTATATTTATGTGTCAGTTGCATTTTGAATTAATCCAGACTACAGGTTTTTCATATGTGTACTGGCAATTTATTTCAGAGCTTTGGGGAATGCTAAATTACAAATCTGTATCTTGTCTTGCTATTATTAATGTCTGTATTTAACAAACTATAACCAGACATTGAGTTAACCTCTTGGCCACTGTAGGCTGGGTATCAAATGTTAGACAGACTTGGATCTGAGTAAATAATGTCAACTAGATTTTATATTGTATTAAAGAATATGCACATTTTGGATCCTATTCACACACCAGGTTCTTGGTTTAATTTTCCAGTGCTGACACTTCAGTGCAGCATAAAGGGAGTGCTGTACTCCTGAATGTGCTATCCTTCAGATGAGATTTAAACTAAGGTCAAATCTGCCTGATTTGTCGTAGCTCTGGTGGAGAAGATTATTTATTTATTGTTTTTATTTTGCTCCTCATCTTTGAGTTGGGAGGTTGCCAGTCTGGGGCACTGCATAGGGTGCCAGATGATCTAACTATGGTTTTGCTTCTTCTCACCCATCCAGTGCCCTCTTGAATACTTCTGTCCACCACCCATTCCAGAAGGTCATTCCTTGGTTGTACAATCCTCTCCGTGAAGCTCTACTTTTGCAGATCCAGGGAATGATTTATTATCTGTGTCCCCTCCCCCCTCTGTCTTTTCTGTTTAGAATAACCTCTTCAAGCCCATTTAGTCTGTAGTATGAAGAGATTTTTTTTCCAACTGTTGTAGTCTCTGGTTAATGCCATTCTTCTCCATCCAATGTATCCTCTTTGTGGCTTTCCTCTGGATTACTGGACTCCTTCCAGTGTGGCTAAGGTAGAGAGGTAAAATGGAAATAAGTGTAAGAAGGGACAGCATGAGATACACAACTTTTGTGACTAGTAGTATTTCTAGGTCTTGCAGAAAACTTTTTGGACCTGGAACTCCTGCTAACTTTCTTATTATTTCTCCCCTAATCCGCTTATTACATACAGAGACAGGGAGAGAGAGGGAGAGAGAGATTGCATTAGGCTCACTTTGAGCTATTACATTTAGCATATGCTTCCATATATTGATTTGCCTGTGTGTTTGCACAGTAAGTTCTCTCATATCCTTTATTTTTGTTCCAGACACTAGTCCATTGCCCACACCAAAGGCTGCTGATGTGGTGAAAGTCATATACGTTTCGTTATGGAATGTGATGAAAATCATATAACTTTCCCTATGGAATGTGGTGAAAGTCATATACCTTTCTTATGGAATGAGATTTGTCCACAGGCTGCTGCCCCCCTTCAGGAAGTATTTTAGTTTCTATGCTCTTAGTTGACTTCAGGTCATCCATGTTACAAATAGAAGGCAGAATAGATTGTTTCTTTTAACTTAGCAAACTGAGATGTGACTTTCTTAGCTGTGACCTACTACTTTTGTTAACCACGTGATCTTACTCAAAATGCAAGAGGCATAATTTTTTGGATTTTTATGAGTGATATGACAATAAGTTATACACTGTGCTAGAAGCAGTCAAGTAGAGGGTCTCATAAAACCAAGCAAGATAGATAATCATAGTAAAATAATGCTGAAATAGAACACTGATCCGAACGTACTTTCTTTAAGCAGGTATAAGTAAATGGAAAATGACGGCAGGTATTGTGACTGCAGTGCATTTCTACCTGTAAAACATTTTCAGAGATTGCAGCAACAGAGACAGACAGTAATATATAGTCAAAATAAGACAGTTATCTGAGCATTGTTTGTTAGGAGCATAAACAATGCTGACTTTTAGATTCGTTTCATCATTGGTTGCCCTGACTAATGCTTCCTTCCCTGACTATGGAAATTCATTTTTGTATTATTTATTGCTTTGGTTCTAAATATTGTTGTACTTTATTAGTTTATTTTTCAAAACAGTTTAACCATATTTTGTTCAGTACAACTTACTTATTGACATGTTTGGTTTTGTAGCTAGTGTTCTTCAGATGCCTAGATATACAAAAAGTTTATGATACTTTCTTTAAAGAGATAAGTTATTGAAAGTGTCCACATTTGAAACATTCAGCAATGATTTTTATATCTACACTGTCTTAATTTTATATCTTCTAATGCTTCAGTTTCAGTGTTTATTTGATGATTGAATGTGTTTCCTTAATTGCTATTCATTATTCCATTCAGTCTTTTTTTTTTCCTTTCTTAACTCATTTTCTTGATTTCAAAATGTCACTGTAAAGTGCTTTGACCAAAGCACTAGAATAAATTTAACTTAACATGTCCAAATGCTGACAAGGACTGCCATTAAATAGCTGACATAGAACACTTTACATCTCCCTGTGAACCAATGTTAATCTTTAAATTCCTCTTTAAAACAACAAAATGGAAGAAGTTTTAAGGCATCATTCAGTAGTTCAATGTAAATAATTGGGTGAGAAAACTGAAAGCAGTCATTGCAGGACAAGAGCAGTATATGCATGGATGAGTGAGTAGGTATACCAGAAAGGTTTAAAATGTACTTGCAGTACTTAATGCCACTCTACATCGTAACTAGTAAGTATTAGTGAACTGAGCATATTGCCATTTGTAGAGAAAGTTGCTGTATTGCATCAGCAGCCCATTGTTGGTGAAAAGAATGGATTAACCGAGGGTATAAACACATTGTTCTATGTGCAGGGCCTTAAAGCCCTATCTCTATACTCTGTTTCCTACAGGTTACTGAGAGGTGATCAATGCCTGAACTGCAAAGCATCCTCAGATCCAGCTCTGATGGCCTTTGCACATCCACAAAATCAACAGCATCAAAACCAATAGACCCAAGGAGTTAAATATTTCTTGCGACATAAATAAGACACATTGGCAAGACAGATATGTGTCTCAGAAAACCCTCATACTCAAGAACATGCTCCCCATCCATGTAAATCAGAATCCATCACTAACCATGTTTAAGTGTAACCTTGACCAATGGATGGGAAAATGGAAATTCACCCCAGGTCTGGTCCACATGGTTCTGATAGACAGAGGCAGACAGTAATGCCAGCATTAGCATACCCCCCCACATAACGTCTAGAAACTTCCTAACATACCACATCCAAATAACTGCCCATGATACATAAGGAAACAATTGGGTTGGATTGCACGGCTAGGCTTATAAAGGCCCTAATGATCGTTACCCCAGTATATATTTGCAAGCCTATGTACCAATGTAAAACATCCAACAGCACTTATGAAAGAAAGAGTAGGGGAAGTGCCCAGGTCAGACTTCTCCTAGTCTTTATGAGTATCATCTTTAGTCTTCCCTAAAAAGAAGATACTCACTTAATGGGCTAGCCCAGTCAAAAAGAATAAATTAAATAATGTATTGGAGTTTTATAAGCTCACTCTCTAATCTAATTTACTCTTTCAATATGATACTGTGGTATCTCTCAGGTTGTATCAGTTCTTTGTCAGGTAAGAATACTGTGCTGTACTGTATAGGTTCATAGGTATGTATTACGTTAGTTGCCCTTGTGAGCTATTTTAAGCCTAGTCAATTTTTCTTTTAAGGTGATACTCACCCTGTACCTTGTAAGTGTAAGGTAAATGCCTTAATTATTATACCAACCCCTAACCCCTCCTACATTGGTCTTACCAGAGACTTTGTTAGGGATTTAGCATTTATATTGACTTGCTTTCAGTGCCTCTCATAACAAAACGCAATACCTCACAAATTTTGTTTCATAAAACTGAAGGTATTTTGGCCAATGTTAAGAGCTTTGTAAAAAAAAAAAAAAGTTTCCAAAATGTATTGGGTGATATTGACAAAAAATGCAGTTATCCTTTGCAGAGGCTCTTACTGTACCATTCCACTCCGGCATAGTCTGTGACATGTAACATAGCTTGTATATTTTTTAAATAATTTGTTTGTCTCTACGTCTACCATGAGCATCAACCCCTTACCTTGTATTGGCTCATGCATTCTTTCCTTCCCCCGATATCTCATGATACAGGAAATGGGAGGACTAAACTAAGTATCACAGCTATCATTCTGCAGGAATAAGATTTTTTCATGCCCATAATGCCACCATCTATTGGATGGAAAACATTCTGCAACACCCATTATACCAGCTAAGAGGTGCACTTCTGAAAACGTACACTCTAACTCAGGCTACTCTGACATTTACAGACCTTCAGACAGTAAAATACATGCGGTGCACCCTTCCATTCTCTTTTCAGTATTAATTGGCCAATGTCCTGCACTGATTTGCTGTCACATTCCAGGTAACAACACTACCCTAAACCCAAAATTTTGCATCCATTCATGGACAATCAGTTGCCTCAGTTGCTCTTTTACCTTAGACGTACAACTTCCTTCATAATGCCCACTCAAAAAATGAACCTTTACCTCATTTCTATCACCACCTACCACTTCCCTGCAATCTAATAACTACTATTGTTACTGACCAGACAGCAGCCATATGAACATATGCCCTACATCAGAAAGACCAATTAGATGTAACTGCTTCAGTATATACACCTAGCAGAAAGAACTGCCCAAGACAAAATGGCAGAGAGAAGAAAAAAAAACAAAGTGGAGGAGGAGAGAAAGAGAGAGAGAGACTACAACTACAATTCATGCCTGAGTATACAGGTGAAATGCATAAGTCAGCACTACATGTCCTAAACCCCCCCCCCCCCCCCCCATAGGCAAGTATTCACTGCAAAAGCCGTTGAATGGTCAAAACTGCATTAACTTTGCACAAAAAAAGATTTGCATTGCTTTAGAAAAGCAAGATATTTCCTAGTCTGTAGGATCCAGTTATTAGAGGAGCCCAATGTGACTGAAGGGGCTCCTTATATGAAGTTAGAGAGCTAATCTTGTGAGTTCAAATAGTTTGAAAAGCAAAATTTCATTCAAACAAAAATATGAAAATATAAGGTTCACTCTTTTACCTTTAAATGTTTTTTTTTTGCAGGGATCAAGGTTACCCCAATCCTCATGGGGGAGGAGGGGTTATAGTCCCACAACCCTGTTTCTTTAACTTTAAACTACCTCTACCTGGAGTGGAACAGGGGAACTGTTCCAAGGTACTTCAATTTTAGACTTATATTCCCCTCTTTACACTTTCAGTTCTGTTATTCCAAGTGTTATAGTTGCATTTCTCAGGATTTCAACAGATATCCTTTTTCAAAAGACACCCTGCCTTTCCATCATATCTTCTGGCATAATGCATCTACTCTCAGTTTTCACAGACATCACTAATTCTGGAGATCTTCCCCAGCTTTACATCTTAATTTTATTCTGTCTCTCAAATTTGTTTTCCCTTGTTAGACAGCTGGGAAAGCTGTAAAAATAATGCCAAAGTTACTGACTTCCTGTATTTCAAAGAATGTTACGTAATATACTTGCATTTATTTCATCGTGTGTGTGTGTGTGTGTGTGTGTGTGTGTGTGTGACTCATACGTAAGCAAGACCTAGCAATCTATTTCTATTGCCTAGTAAGCTTTGTGGATAGTATCAGCTGTTGATGGGATTACTAGATATGTCAGGTGTGACTCAACAGCACTGGCTGGATGGATTAAAAGCATATGTGACTGTCTCTAATTAGACTTTTGTCACCTATTTTTGGATGAGTTTGTGAGCTATACCCTTACTAAACTGCTGTTTATTTTGAGAATATTAGGAACAAGAACCTGACTTCATAAATATGTTTAAGATATATGTAATAATTGAAAATCACATGAAAATGTGCTCTCTCTCTCTCTCTCTCTCTCTGTATATATATATATATATATATATATATATATATATATGGGTCTACCTGAAAACGCCGAAAGTCCACAACACCGACAACGAGAACACCGACACCAGAAGATCGACAACAGAGATGATCGAAAGTTCAGAATCCCGACACTGAGAACACCAACATGTTAAGGTAAGTGTGTGATAGGGATGGACATTAGGGTTAGGGTGTAGATAAGGTAAGTGTGTGATAGTGACGGACATTAGGGTAGGGTGCGGGTCAGGTAAGTGTGTGATAGTGACAGACTTTAGGTTTGGGGTGGGTTAAGTGAGTTAGGGTTAGGGTGCGGGTAAGGTAAGTGTGCGATAGTGACAGACTTAAGGGTTAGGGGCGGATTAAGTGAGTTAGGGTTAGGGTGCGGGTAAGGTAAGTGTGCGATAGTGATGGACATTAGGGTTAGGGTTTGGTTTAAGGTTAGTGCATAGATAGTTGTGTATGTAAGGTTTAGTGTAGGTTTGTAAGGTTTTTGGTGTGCTTGTGTTGTGTGTGTGTCTTTTGGGAAAGGTATTTGTTTTGTTGATTGTCAGGATTGTGGTTTGTCGGGCATGTGAAGTTACGTGTTTTTGAACTTTCGGTTTCTTTCAGTTTTGTTGTGTCGATTATTTCGTTGTCAATGTTTTGGCATGTCAGTGTTATCAGGTAGACCCATATATATATATATATATATATATATATATATATATATATATGTATATATATATATATATATATATATATATATATATATATATATATATATATGTTTTAAATGAAACAGGATTTTCACGGACTTACAAAAGAGGTATGTAAAGATTGAAATAGATCATTTATAATATCGGAAAGTTTAGTTATAAGAGAAAGGGAGGTAAATGAAACAGGATTTTCTGATCATCTTACAATATGGCTAGAGATAAAGGAAAACAAAGAATATATAAAAATAGACAAAGGAATAAAAAGGATAAATGAAAAAGCATGGGATGAATAAAGAAAGAGATAAAACATTTGATAAAAAACTGGTCTGAATGGTGGGTAATATTTAAGGAAAAATATAAAAAATGTTTTTAGAGTGGCAATATAATGTGAGAAAAGTAGAGAAAGAAAAATATAAAAGAACATATAACAATGCATTGGAAGATTTAAAACATAATGGTGGAAAGTACTTTCACAAATAAAATGTTACGAAAGAAATCATGAAATGTACAAGAACTGTTGTTTAAACAAAGATATTTTTACAAGGAAAAAAAGAAGTATAGTTACTTAAGCAGATTAGTAAAGGAAGATGGTAGTGTAATGAGAGAAATAAAAATGGAAAAGGAGAAATAAAAGAACTCATGAAAAGATTATAAATAGTATAGTACAATATGTACAAACATGTTTAAAGAAAAAAAATGAGGTAGGAAGAAAAGATGGAAGTAAAAAAGTTTAACAATATCAAGCAATCTTCTTAGATAACTGCCGTACAAATGTTCAAATGGGGTAAACCCATTTAAAGCTTGTGGCACCTCTCTGATTGCAGATAGGAAGTAGGGCAACAACTGGATGCAGTTTTTACCACATGCATCAATAATTTTCCTTAGCATGGATTTCAGTGTTTTCTTAAACCTTTCTACAAATCTGTCAGTCCGTGAATGGTAGACTAATCTCTTCAGCTGTTTGACTTTGCAGTACCCTCGACATAAAGGGAGTGTTTTGATCAGTACATATGTATTTAGGGTTACCCACTCTGGAAAAATACCAGTTCTCTGGCAAAAACTTTAACATTACGTTTATGTAACAGCACTGCGTCTGACAAATTAGTATCATAGTTATTCCCTGTATATATACTGATAACCACTGCTACATTTTAATAGGGGTCCAACATGTCCATAACAATACATTCAAATGGCACTCTATGATAGTCATTGGGGTGAAGGGACCTTTATACCCAAAGAGGGGTGCACTTTTATGGTATTTGGGACAAAAAGCCAAGGGTCCATCTTAGGTCCCCTTCTCTTCTCCATATTTATAAATAACCTGTCTACTTCACTCCCAACATCCTCATGTATTCAGTATGCAGATGACTCAACACTCATCTGTTCTGCTGTATCTCCTGCTGAACTTCATTCTTCCACCCAAAAAGTCTTTACAGCAGCAGAAAACTGGTTCCGACATATCTGCCTCCTCCTTAATCCCCAAAAAAAACAAATTATTACTTTTTTCTCCAACCCTCAAATCTGCCCCCTCCTCCTTTTCTATTGTCTCTGACAATGGCACTATCATTACACCTGATTGTTCCACTAAACTACTAGGTTTTACAATAGATAATCAACTAAACTTTGATTCCCACATTGACCTAACCATCAAAGCTGTCAATAAAAAAATAGGTGCCCTCTATAGACTTAAGCCCTTTATTACACCAACTACCAGGGTGTCTCTAGCACAAACACATCTCATCTCTACATTATTGTATGCCTCTACATCCTTTATCAATCTATCAAAATCTAACCTTCAGAAACTTGTCACATCCTACCACAGCATTGCCAGGTTTGCCACAGGTTCCCAATTTCGTACCCATCATTGTGTTGACCTCAAAAAACTTGCCTGGCTTGAACTTCAAAATCTTATTCTTCTACATCAATTAGTTACCACCCATAAAATTCTCCATTACCCTACTAATACACCCATACTTAACAACCTTGTTGCCCCTTACAGGAATCTTACTTCCCTCCGCTCAGCTAACAAACTGCTAGTAGCTACTCTCAAATCACACAATAAATCTGGTGACTCCTTGTTCACAAATGTTGTTGGCTCATACTGGAATAAACTTCCCATGGAACTGACTACTTTAGGCTCATCACAACTTTTCAAGAAACAATTAAAAAACTATTTCAAATCACACTGGCTTTGCCCTTGCTCAAATCCTGACTGACTACAGCATCCACCTTTTATTATAGTTCTCTCTATTACCTGCTGTTATACATCCATCTCTTCTACTTGTCTCTCTCACTAGTACTCTCCTCCTCTGTAGCTCACCTAGCATCCACTTGGATATCTACTATTCTTATAATATCACTTTCTCTTTACACTAGATATATTACTGCAACCTGTCATCTCATCTATTATTTAAATCATCTCATCTATTATTTAAACCTGTATGTTGCTTCTTGCTGAGCAAATCTGGTTCTTATAACTATTACCTGGCACAAATGTTTATCATAATTGTTAATTCTGTAAATATTGTACAAACTCTATTGTTTGTTATTATTTTTTTTCATTTACAATTCCTGCTTCTCCAAAGAATATGGGATTAGCGATCCCAGCTATATTTTATATCTGTTAAATTGCTGCTGTACTGTCACTATGCTAAACTAGAATAATTTTTTTTTTCTTGTTTAGATTTTTTTGTTTAGATTTTTTTTATATTTGTCTCTTACTGTGCTGTTTTTTCATATGTTTATTAACTAGTATATTTAGTGGAGCTTTTCTCCTCGGGCCTCTGCTGAAAATGGACATATATCCAGCCAGACTAGCCCAGTCAACAAATGTAAAATAAAAATAAATAAAATAAAAATAAGATTTCTATCAGTTGTATTATGCTGGGACATTAAAATCTAGGTAATACTCTTACCTTAGTTTTGTTCATCCCCAAGTGATTGCCCAATAAACAATGATTAGCTAGCCTCATTACTAATGCCCTATAAAGTTTTGTCACTAATAACTGATGCAGAATTCATTACTCATCCTTATTCACACTATATAAGAGGCAATCTTTCAACTCAACAGTTTGTTGATAATTCTGTCATTGAGCATATTTCCCTGGGAAGTGCTCTTCACTGAAAACAAGCTTCTAAATAAAAAGAAAGGGAAATATTTTGGTTCCATTAAGAAAATAAGTATTTCTTTTTCACCAGTATTTGAGGACATCAGAGTTGCTTATAAAAATGTACAAGTGTCTGCCCCCTCTTAGTGATTGTTGCTACAAAGCAGTTTACTGTTATCCAACTCTAGCACTTTGTTTAAATTGTGTGGTGCAAGGAAATGCACTGGGCAAAACATGGTTTGATTAATTTTGCTCTATTGTCCATGATATTAATTAAAGACAAATATATATATATATATATATATATATATATATATATATATATATATATATATATATATATTTATGGATTCACTTCACTTGACTGAAAACTCATTTGGCTGAATTTTATTTCACTGAAACAAAATGGCGGAAGCTCAAATGACCGAAAACTCATTTGACTGAAAATAGTAGTGGCAGCGTATATGCCCTTTTCCCCACTGTAGTGCGACCCTGGAGTTGTATATATAGTTATATAGTTAGGGAGGTGTGGGGGGCACAGTCCCCCACATTGGGGGGTGTGGGTGGCATTGTCTCCCACCTAGCTTGGTTTTATATTGTCCAATTTCTGTTAAGAGGGTAAGTAGTTTTTAACAAAATTAGGAGGGGGGCTACGCCAATGTAGACCCCCACACCCCCCTAACTATATATATACTAACTCCAGGGTCGCACTACAGTGGGGAAAAGGGCATATACACTGCCACTACTATTTTCGGTCAAATGAAGTTCGGTTAAATGAGTTTTTGGTCAAATTAAGTGAATCCTAATATATATATATATATATATATATATATATATATATATATATATATATATATACATATATATATATATATATATATATATATATATATATATATATGTATGCAGTTTCTGTTAAGAGGGTAAGTAGTTTTTAACAAAATTAGGAGGGGGGGCTATGCCAATGTAGCCCGCCACATCCCCCTAACTATATATACTAACTCCCAGGGTCACACTACAGTGGGGAAAAGGGCATATACACTGCCGCTACTATTTTCGTTCAAATGAAATGCGGTCAAATGAGTTTTCGGTCAAATGAAGTGAATCCATATATATATATATATATATATATGGGTCCCCTTCACATGGTCGACAGTTCATTTGATCGACATTTATTTGGTCGACAATTCATATGGTCAACAGGCAGATTTTCCCCCCTCCCCAATGTTGTGCGACCCTGGAGTTGATATATATAGTTAGGGGGGGGGTGGGGGGGCACATAAAACTGCTTGTCGATCAAATGAATTGTCGACCAAATAAAAGTCGGTCAAATGAACTGTCGACCATGTGAAGTAGACCCATATATATATATATATATATATATATATATATATATATATATATATATATATCTTTTGAACTGTTGTTCAAGAGCATTTTAATGTGTGCTGTATTTATTATTAAATTGCAAATCATGTTACAAAAAATAGTGGTAAGAAGTAATGAAATTATCTTGTTTACTACCCTTCTCCACAGCCTTGTTTATATCATCTCTAGTTAAAGCATTATCTTGGCATTGTGTTCTTTTAAATGCATGTCTGCAAGTTCAGTAACTCAGGATTACTTTCTTCAGAAAAATGCCATGAAATGGAAGATGTGACTTCTTTCCACAAAAACACTAGCACTGCAACTTCTTCTATGTCTTCTCCTGCTTTTCTTTCTTTGCTCTCTTGAGTGCCATCTTTTTTTTAGGTCACTCTCTCTCTACCCTATTTTGAATGGATGTCACTAATTTTATTTTCTTTCTTTATATTGTCCTTTCTCTGCAAAGAATATCTCAGAACAAAATGTAGTTTCATTTTTCTTATTTCCTTATTTATAAATACTGTTTGCTTAGAGGCTGCCTTAACTTGAATTCCCTGTTTTATACCCACATAATTATGCTCAGATGTCTGCATTCATCATTTATGTCACTTTTAGTATTTGTTGCAGTTTCTTTACTTTGAAGGTTTTTACTCTAGTAACCCATTTTTTCTGTTAAGTTTCTGTGGTAATACTTCTAATAAGTCTCTTTGTTAGGTCCTGTTTGTACAACATTTTACTTCAAAGTTTTCTGTTAGTCGGCTTTTAGTTCCTATACTGATATCTCTTATAGTTTCAGGTTTATTTTGGTCTGTCATTGGGACATGCTTCTGTTAATAGACAAGACACTAGCCACACCTAAATTCTAGCCCTCTGGCAGATTCTATGCCAACTCTCTTCTTCTCGTTTTGATTTTGGTAATATAGAGAGTTACTATCTTGCTCTAAATTAAGTCTTACACTAAATGGGTGCATCGAGCTGCTGATCTACCTATTTCTTGTTAATTGTATCAGTCTACCATATCATGTCTATTGACTCTCTCTCTCCTCACATGTTTTCCTTAGTGTTTAAAAATGGGAAATGATTTCCTAATATTACACCATGAATCAAATCAGAGCTTACAGGTATAGCAGATAACAGTTTCCCCCAAAGTGCCTGAGGTTCTGCATGCGTAAGGGGTTATTCTGTTCTGTCATCATGTATGCATATGACCTCCACTTTTTTGGTTGCAACTAATCTTATACTTACACACACACAGGGATCCCTTACAAGGGTAATCATGCTTCCAGAATTTATCAGAGCTTAAACCTCTGTTCCTTCCAAAATACAATTCATTTCACTAGCTTGGTTGTAATACAGTGATATAGTTCTGACTCAGTTATCTTAAATGTTATTTTATCACACTCTATAGGAGCAACTTCATTTAACACATGGTGTCAGTTTTCACATTAGCAGAAATTCATTTAGTGTTAGTAGCAGAGAACATAGCAATATAACCTTTCTTCCACAGTTGAAGCAAATTAACACATTATTTGCTTTTTTGTTTGAAAAGAAGAGGTTATATTTCTCATGGCAGGTTTAACCTTAGAAGCAGACAATTAAGTTTTGAACATTGTATCATTGCCTAATAAGCATCACACCAACATTACTTCCTTATCAAAGCTCTTGGGATCATGCACCACTACTCATTTTCTTATATCATTAGGAAACACTCTTTTAAACTTGTCTGCTAGACATTTCTATTTTCTGTTGTTATCAAGTTCTAGCCAAAACCTTAAAATGTGCTTTTAATCATATATGTGTATACATACTGGTTTATCTACATTAAATGTCCAGTGATAAAATGTTACTGTTTACACTTTAGGGGTTATGGCAACCTTAACCAAAAGTTCTTTCTTAAGTTTGTCATAGTCAATGTAATCAGTTCCCCCATGTCTATATACATTCTCAGTACTGATTCTATCAGCTGGGATGACAGGATTTTTATCTCATCGACTATGTCCCAGTTCTCTGAGCTAGCATAATGTACAAAAGTCATCCATCAGTACTCTAGGTAATTCTCCCAGGTTGGTTTCTTCATAGTAGATGCAGTCTTGAGGTTGGTAGCTACACTAGCCAGCACAATTACTTGTTGCTGTAGTCACACTGTCTTTATAGTTAAGCCTTATCTGGGATCCTACAAGTCTTGGTAGTAATTCTCCCATTGTTGGGGTTACCAGGAAATCATACCAAGAACACAATGGTTACAGTACTCTAGATAACTGATAGTCTAAATATGGTTTACCCTTAGCAGCAGTGGTACTGTGAGGCTCTGAAAATGGCAATACTCTGACCAACTGCCTGCACACACACACACACACACACACACACACACACACACACACACACACACACACACACACACACACACACACGCACACTAGTGTAATGTCCAGGGACGCATTGTAGGCAGGACCTCCATAAAGCACAGGTTTATTATTTGTTAAGGGACTGGAAATTAAGAATGACTAGCACACTTGACTCAAACAAAGCAGCACCTTTGCCTATTTTTCCAAAAAACAGAATTACAGTCTCTCATAGTCTTTCTAAGTACAGGTTATCTTAAATTAAAAGTCCCATGTTGTAGACCTTATAGGGCCCCACCACAGCTATAAACTCCAGTTGTTTCTTAATAATTCCACAAGTTGGCCCTAACTGGGTTCTCACAGCTCACACTTCTGTCTACCACGGAAGCTCCAGATCACGCACTCAAAACCTCCAGTTAAGGAATGGAATTCCTGATTCTAGCTGTCCAGGCTGCTTCCTTTTACATCAACATAGTTGGCAAACTGTGCCTTGTTAAGCTAACTAATATATAACATTTGCCTAACAAATTGTTTTGAGAATATGCCCACATTCCATACCATAGCAAAGATTTTAAAGACCCATTATTCCCAATACTGTTAGTGTAAGATCATGGGTTGGATTCAGAAACTTTAACCCATCATGCAAAGTTAATTTGCATGATGAGCATCCATATGCAAGGTGTGTGTGATTTAGAAATACAAGCTCCAAGAGGCACTTTGGCCAATCAGCATGGTCAGGAGCAATATACGCTAATGGACATATAATGAAATAATAATGTTTAACAATATTAAAATGAGGCTCTAGGCATATGCTGATGAGACAAAACAAGATGGCTAAGTGATTCATACATGGATAAATACCTCCCAAAGGGGCTGCACTCACAGCAGTTTGAACATGGATGAATGCCAATGGTGAGATTAAGGACATCACTAAAGAATGTTAGGGGTTGTTAGGGGTTGTTGCCACAATAGTAAATGTGTATGTGTATGTTCATGACAGTCTTATTGCCTCTGCAGTGCCTGATGGTGTGTGACATTGTCCCCTGGAGATGCCAGATCATCTGACCTATCTTAACATTTCATGGACTCCATGACACTGACATTGTGGACAAGTGTCATGTAGATAAGGCCACCATCCAAGAAATTGTGGACATGTGTTGGCTTTGTATGCAGCTACATGGGAAATGTAGAGTACCTATCCCAGTGAATACTAAGGTATGTGCAGCTTTATGAATACTAGCTACTGAAACCTTTCAGAAACTGACTGGGGAAATAGTGTTGATATTGCAAGTATATTCCTTAAAAATACTCAATAAATTTATCAGTGCCATGCTTCAGCAAATGGGGGTACATTTATGTTTCCCACATGCCCCAAAGAAGAGAGCCAACACCATGTCAAAAATTCTATGATATGGCCCATTTCTCTTGAGGTATTCAAGGCCATAAAGTGTACCCATAGTCCAATAAAGGTTTAACCTCTTGAACTGGGAAGAAGGTACATGAATCATAAAGGGTATCACTCCATCAAATGCCAGGTGGTCTGTAGTGAACACAGTATCATCTACAATGGGTGTGCAGGCCACAAAAGCAGTTATCATGTCTCTCACATATGGCACGCTGGTGACTGGGAGCAATATTTTGTGAGGGGTCACTTCCTATGGGGGTGTCTTTTGGTGAAGCTGGATATGTATTGGAACCCTGGCTTATGATACGCATATGACATCCATAATATCAAACAGACCAGGGATAGAATTCTGCCCACTCACAAACAATGAACACTATTGAATGAGTGTCAGGGCTACTGAAGGCATGCTTCCACTGTCTGGATTCATCCTGTGATGCCCTGTAGTATGAGCCTGGCATTTGTCCAATAATAGTGTCAGTGTGAGCAATGTTACATAATATCGTACTTAGGAAGCAGTTACAGCAGGGCAGGCACTTGCATTATCCATTCCCAGCACACCAGTCACTGGATGCTGAGCCAGATGAAGAGTTAGTTGTGGAGCCAGCGGAAGGGGATGATTATGCCATTTGGAAGTGGGGAAGTATGTCATGGTACTGGCAAAGGGGCAGTGACTTGAACATATCTTAGAACATAGTAGGCAAGAGTAAAGCAGATACAATATAGTAAAAATGATGCATGCAAAACCAACACCAGGCTTTAGTTACCCGTGCATAGGCTGGCCATGCTGTGCATCAGACATAGCTATCCCAAATAACAGTGAACAAAATGCAGGGCACAGTTATACCAGTGGGGAGGAGAACCCACAAGTGGATTTCTTTCACAGAGAAATGTATGAGTGCAGAGGATTATGAAAGCAAAACATGCTGTTTTGTGCTCTGTCAGTATTGTGGGGAGGAGGGCTTTAATGTAAACCTCCTTGTGAAGGGCCAATGTCAGTGTGTGTGTGTGTGTGTGTGTGTGTGTGTGTGTGTGTGTGTGTGTGTGTGTGTGTGTGTGTGTGTTTGTGTGTGTGATACTGGGAGCTGTAGTGATGTGACTGTGGGGCACTGGACAGGTCCAGGGCATGCATAGCAGAGGTTTTAGCATCCCATGCACACTCTCGTATGACAGCTGACATGACCAGTAGTTGCACTGGATGTACCACAATAGTGACTAGATGCTAGTGGGCTGCATGACCATGAACGACATCTGCTATGAGACTTGCCACCATCATGATTGCCATGACCATGGGGACATCCTTTCCTGGGTGTAAAAATCTCCATGACAAATGTAGCTGTCCGTGGAAGTACTAGCACTACTGGAAAAGGATCTTAGGTGTCCACGTCCATGATGCCTACTATCTGTGGCATATAGTGGTAGACTGTTCTCATGGAAGACTCCTCACCTAGGGGAAATGAGCAAGAGAGGACATGGAATGATCCCGTATGTGACTCTGTCTATCCAAACAATGACACATACTGGGCATGCACTCCTGTAGGTCGTCATACATACCCAGCATCAACCTCCCTAACTCTACTGTGGCTGTGGTGGTGCTACATTTTGCCTCCACTGTGGCCCTGCACATAGGCTGTGTTGTAGCTACTGATACACAGACCTCAGGGGAGAGAGGTAACCATGACTCTATTAAGCTCCACCCCCCCATGTGGGCCTTTTTCTCCATGGCTGCTAGGGGCAGATTTTGACATGTGTCTACTAGGGGCCAGCACATTTCTCAGACTGATAATGCCCCTGCTAACCTGTCCTCCCTTTGGGATGTGGGTATCTTGATTATCCACAGGCATAGAGGCTGTGTCTGTAGTCTGTCCAGGAGATGCAATGGTCACATTCCCTGAGTCTTACAAGTAGCATTTTTCCCATGACTGTGTCAGCTCATCCCTACTACCATTATTAGAGGCTGCAGATCCTCCAACATCAAGTGAGGGTAGTTCCACAGTGTGGGTGCTATATAAAGAATCACCTGTGAAACACCAATGCACACTATCCTGCATAAGTATGATCCAGCAACAGAAGTATAAATGCAACTGAGGTTAACAAATATTAACATGATAACAACAAATAATACACTTACTTACCTTGTGCAGATGGCTGTGGAGGGTGAATTCTTAATGTACCTGTATTACATACCTCTCAAGTGTACCTCATTACGAGGAACGTACCTCATTTGGGGTCTTAAAAAGTTCATGTTCCTCGAAGTTCCTCAAAGTTCCACATTGAAAGAGTCTGTCACACATTCAGTGTTAGGAATTTTTTTATGTGAAATCCATGGTAAATAGAAATTAATCATATTAATTCATTAAATGATCTTCTTTATAAGTAAAACCAGCATATTTTAAACATCCTATGACTTTCCTAGATGAAGTTGTTAGCAAACCCTTAGTATGTGTTCCACATTTTGCCCATTTGTTCCACATTATGAAGGCAAGTGTTCCTCATTTTGGAGATGGAAGGTTGAGAGCTATGCCTGTATACCATAAATCAGACAGCTGTTATAATGTGGGTAGAGACTAAGGGGTGCAAAAGACTTACAGGCATTCCAGCACAGAAAAAGGTTTACATACTTGAGACATCTTCAGCAGATTGTGGTAGTGGCTGGTCCAACTCTAGGCTAACACCAAGCACTGCACTGTAGGACTATGTGTAGGTGCACCTGTCTCTGAGAGAAGTAAAATAGATGGGCAGTGGCCTTCATTTGCATAGTCATACTGTTCTAGGTACATAGCAGCATTCCTCAACATGGCCACATTTCACATGGGGTTGTGAATTATTTTAGGGCAGTGCCATGTGATTTCTTCTGAGTACCAGTACTCATTGTGGATCATATTTGTGAATACTTCTGAATGTTTTTGAAGGTATTATAAAATTCTTAAGAAGATAAGGAGACGATGACACAGAATATCACTCATTGAATTCACCCCCCATATAGCACTTACTTCCCCCAATAACCCCCCTACACCTACACATTACATTATTAAAAACCTTTTCCCTAACAGTACCATTAAACAAGACGCACACACACACACACACACACACACACACACACACACACACACACACACACACACACACACACACACACACACACACACACACACACACACAGCAGTACACATGTACAAGCAGAAAATTTATCCCATTCCCCATCATTTACTCTAACCCTAATCAGGGAATACTCACATACACACTGTCACCACTAGCATTGACATTTTCAGTATATCCGAAGGTTTTGGCACTACCATCCAGCAACATTTGATAGGTTCATAGGTTCATAGGTAGGTACTAGGCTATCTGCCTGAGGGCATTTATAAGCCTAGCCAGAGTGTGTCAGCCTTTGCCGCCCCATTGATTAATTAACTGATCCTCTGTCAAGCAGAGACAATGAAGTGATCCCAGGGGTGTATTTTCTGTTACCCATCCACTTGTCAAGGTTTCTCTTGAAGAGTGTTAGTGAGGGGCTCTGCCTGATGTAATTTGGCATTTTGTTCCAAAGCATGGGGAGTCTTTGTGACAGGAATCTATCCCTCCAGCATGTTCTATTTATTGTTGTGGTGAGGTTTAGCTCACTAGAGCGCGTGGCTCACAGTGACTTGGATTTCTTTAGGTGGAGCATGTCCATCAATTCTGAGTTGGACATGGCTTTGTAAGTCAGGCAGAGATCACCTCTGAGTAAGCGATATGCCACCGAGTACAGCCGGAGATTTTTCAGTCGGGCTGCATAGGACATATGTTTGAGACCAGTAATCCTCTTGGTGAGGCACATTTGTGGTCTTTCCACCTGTTGGAAGTGTCTTGTGAGGTACATCCCAAATGGGGCATTGTACTCTATGATGGGTCTAATGAGTGACGAGTAGAGGAGCACTATAACCTCTTTATTTCTAGATGCGAACCCTTTAGTAATTAGATGGGCCACATAGAAGGATTTCCTAACTACTTTGGCAATATGATTGTCAAAGGAGAGATTACTATCTACCTGGGTCCCCAGATCTCTTATTACCTCTTCTGTATTAAGGTTGCTACCACCTATGTGGTAATTTGTGGGTGTTTTGTTTTTCCCAAATGGGATGACTATGCATTTTTTGGCATTTAGCTTGAGGCCATGACTTTGATACCAGGTGTCCATCTCAGTAAGGCCCTTTTGGAGGATGTCCGTGTCAGCCGGAGAGTCAATTATGACTCCCAGTTTGCAGTCATCGGCGAACTTGGTTAGCCATAGTCCTCCTGTGTTTGCCTGTACTTCTGAGAAGTGTATGCTGAACAGTAGGGGTCCCAGGACCGAGCCTTCAGGACACTACTTGTGGCTGGTTTAGAGTCAGACCTGGAGCCCGCTATTCTTACCGTGTGAGTCTGTAAGCCAGTTGGCAACCCATCTCGTTATGTAGGCGTTTATGTTCAGGCTGGTGAGTTTTTCTGTAATACCCGAGTGGGGAATGGTGTCAAAAGCCTTGGTGAGGTCACGGTAGGCTGTGTAAACCACCTTTCCCTCGTCTATGGCCTTGGTGACTGTCTCAAAGAAGTCAGCCAGGTTTAGTAGGCATGATCTGCCCTTAACAAAGCTGAACTGGGTAGGGGTCAAGTGTTTGGAGGTTCCCAATGTCTTTGTTAATGAGTTCCATGATGATGTGCTCCATAGCCTTGCAGACCAGGCTAGTCAGGCTTATGGGGCGATAGTTACCAGGGTCAGTTGTGGCCCCTCCTTTGTGGAGAGGAATAACCGTTGCTGTGTGCCATTCTATGGGCACGTAGCCTGTGGAGAGGCTGAGGTTGAACAGCGTGTTTAGGTGGGGGGTTAGTTTGTTCTGTATTTCGTGCAAGACGCAGCCTGGGACACCATCTGGTCCCATTGACACTGTGTTTTTGGCTTTTGAAAGGGCTGTTTTTATCTGTGCGTCTGTGATTTGTGGGACACCACACTTTTCCAGTATTGTTGTGGGCCCTTTTGGAGGTGAGAGGGGGGTGACGTTTGCACTGAATCTATCTGCCAGGATGTTGGCAATATCAGTAGGTTCAGTATATTTTGTGCTATTTTGCACTAGTTCAGTGCATATCTGCGAGTTGCCACTTAGATTCTTAACATAGCTAAAGAAGGCTTTGTGGTTATCTTTTGAATCCTTGGCTATTTTTCTTTCGAAGTTAGCCTTGGATGATTTCATGAGGGACCTCAGTTTCTTACTGATACTGATCAGGGATGTCTTTCCTTCTTGGGATTTGCTTTTTTTCTGAACTACTTTCCCCCTTCTATTGTATAGCCTATTTATTGCAGGGGTCCACCAAACTGGTTTCCTTCTCTTAGAGGAGTGAGTCTTGGTTTTTCTAGGGATGGCACAATCCATGCATCCTTATAGGTGCTCATAGAGTGCATTTGTAAAGGTTTCTGCATCTTGGGCAGCATTATCCTTTAGCATGGGGGCTGTGAAACTTACCACCTCTGTCTTAAGTAAGGTGAAGTTTGCTTTAGAAAAGCTTTTTACTGTGGTTTCCTTAGTTGGGGGTGGTGGTGTGGTGTGGACATCCAGAGTGATTAGTTTATGGTCTGATCTAACCAGTGACAGGTTGACCTCTGGTATGGAACACCTGTCGCCCATGTTGGTGATGACCAGGTCCAATATGTTTTCACCTCTGGTAGGGGAGTTTACCAGCTGATCCAGGGCATTTGAGTTGATGAATTCCAGGAAGCGCTGGGCCTGGGAATTTGTACGCGAGTAGTTTTCTCATTGAATGGTAGGGTAATTAAAATTGCCCAATATCAGGGTGTTTGGTAGGACCTTCATGCTTTCCAGTGTCTCCAGAAAGGTGGAGTTGTGGTTCTGGGTCA